>NC_030441.2:7185185-7485185 GCF_001660625.3 Ictalurus punctatus
GGAAAGGTCCCTGTGCAATATAAATCTTTCCAGACCTCAATATTTGTTTGGTGAAAGGAGGCTTTGTTCTAAAACAATGGGGGCAAACTTGAAAATTGCATATGTGCAATCTAAAGAATAGAATGGATTCTTATTACAGGCCAGAACTAAAAACCTTTTGTTTACAAGCTTACTTGTTTACAAGTTTAAAAAAAATAAAAATCCTTATGCCTGTCACACATGCACATCTGTGGCTTATGCAATATGATCATAAGCTTGTATTAATTTACAGGGACAAAGGTGATGTGATAGGATTTTATGGAAAATGTTATAAATTCTTAAGTATGAGAGTACTTAACTTGTACTTTGTAGGCTTGTGAATATGTGTAATTAAATTATGTTTAGTCACAATTTTAATGAAAAAAAATTATAAGAGAGACATTTTCTATCCATTTCAACTGCGCAATAGCAGTTCTTAACCCTCTTCTGTAATAATGGGTGCAACTAAATAAGTTAATGCTCCAATGAGCCATATTAGGTGTTTTGAGGTGTTAATATTTGGTTAAAAAAAATCACAGTGCATTAATTCATCTTTAATATCCAATTTATCCTGGTCAGTGTCCTGACAACATTGGATTTGAGGCATGAATTCACCATGGATGGGATGCCAGTAAATTACAGAGCCCTATGCATATGCATATGTGACAGCACACAGTCACAGACTCATTCATATATAGGGCAATTTACTGCAGCCAATCCACCTACTAACATATTTTTTGGAGGTGGGAGGACACCCATGCAGACATGGGAATATGCAGAACTCTGCACAGACAGTCACCAAAGCCCAGTACTGGAATGGGGACACAGAGAAAAAAAAACACAACCTTTTTATCCCAGTAAAGGTGAATTATAAGACCTTTGTGACCAGTGTTACCTGGAAAAGCTCTGGATCCAATGCAGCCCTAACCAGATTAAGTGAGTACAGAAAGTAAGTGTGAATTACTCAAAAGTAGACACTTTGGTCTTTCATATTGCATATGCCACTGAATTTTGTTCCTCATTACATATTTGTAAGTCGCTTTTGATAAAAGCATCTGCTAAATGAATAAATGTAATGTAAATGTAAACGTTCAACTATTTTCTCGAGGATGTCAAATACTTGACATAACCCTCAATCTCAAACTCACTGTCCATTTGTTTGCAGGACCTTAACAACAACATGTTAATGCTAATAACACTATATAACACAATTTTTGTTCCTGGGTAGTAAGTGTTATTTTCTAACCGCGTATGCCTCAAAAGTGTAGAATTGCTTAATACCCTCAAACTTGCTTTTGTGACCAAGATATTGGTATTTTGAAATTGACCTAATTTAAGTCACAAAACACAGGTACATTTCTAAATACAGTATCTCACAAAAGTGAGTACACCCCTCACATTTTTGTAAATATTTCATTATATCTTTTCATGTGACAACACTGAAGAAATTACACTTTGCTACAATGTAAAGTAGTGAGTGTACAGCTTGTGTAACAGTGTACTGTAAATTTGCTGTCCCCTCAAAATAACTCAACACACAGCCATTAATGTCTAAACCGCTGGCAACAAAAGTGAGTACACCCCTAAGTGAAAATGTCCAAATTGGGCCCAATTAGCCATTTTCCCTCCCTGGTGTCATGTGACTTAGCGTTACAAGGTCTCAGGTGTAAATGGAGAGCAGGTGTGTTAAATTTGGTGTCATCACTCTCACACTCACTCATACTGGTCACTGGAAGTTCAACATGGCACCTCATGGCAAAGAACTCTCTGAGGATCTGAAAAAAACAATTGTTGCTCTACATAAAGATGGCCTAGGCTATAAAAAGATTGCCAAGACCCTGACACTGAGCTGCAGCACGGTGGCCAAGACCATACAGCGGTTTAACAGGAAAGGTTCCACTCAGAACAGGCCTCGCCATGGTCGACCAAAGAAGTTGAGTGCACGTGCTCAGCGTCATATCCAGAGGTTGTCTTTGGGAAATAGATGTATGGGTGTTGCCAGCATTGCTGCAGAGGTTGAAGGGGTGGGGGGTCAGCCTGTCAGTGCTCAGACCATATGCTGCACACTGCATCAAATTGGTCTGCATGCCTGTCATCCCAGAAGGAAGCCTCTTCTAAAGATGATGCACAAGAAACCCCGCAAACAGTTTGCTGAAGACAAGCAGACTAAGGACATGGATTACTGGAACCATGTCCTGTGGTCTGATTAGACCAAGATAAACGTATTTGGTTCAGATGGTGTCAAGCGTGTGTGGCGGCAACCTGGTGAGGAGTACAAATACAAGTGTGTCTTCCCTACAGTCAAGCATGGTGGTGGGAGTGTCATGGTCTGGGGCTGCATGAGTGCTGCCAGAACTGAGGAGCTACAGTTCATTGAGGGAACCATGAATGCCAACATGTACTGTGACATACTGAAGCAGAGCATGATTCCAGCATGTATTCCAACATGACAACAACCCCAAACACACCTCCAAGATGACCACTGCCATGCTAAAGAAGCTGAGGATGAAGGTGATGGACTGGCCAAGCATGTCTCCAGACCTAAACCCTATTGAGCATCTGTGGGGCATCCTCAAATGGAAGGTGGAGGAGCACAAGGTCTCTTACCTCCACCAGCTCCGTGATGTCGTCATGCAGGAGTGGAAGAGGACTCCAGTGGCAACCTGTGAAGCTCTGGTGAACTCCATGCCCAAGAGGGTTAAGGCAGTACTGGAAAATAATTGTGGCCACACAAAATATTGACACTTTGGGCCCAATTTGGACATTTTCACTTAGGGGTGTACTCACTGTTGTTGCCAGTGGTTTAGACATTAATGGCTGTGTGTTGAGTTATTTTGAGGGGACAGCAAATTTACACTGTTATACAAGCTGTACACTCACTACTTTACATTGTAGCAAAGTGTTATTTCTTCAGTGTTGTCACATGAAAAGATCTAATCAAATATTTACAAAAATGTGAGGGGTGTACTCACTTTTGTGAGATACTGTATGTTGTTTATAATATGTTGTTTAAAATATGTTGACCTCAACGAGGATTACAACAGTGTCAAGACATTGCTGGACACCTTGAAATATGAGGAGTAGTATTGGGAGGTCATCAGAGACTTCAAAATGGTGGTATTTCTGATGGGTCTCCAAGGAAGTTTCACCAGGTTTCCCTGCTATCTTTGTCTTTGGGAGAGCAGGGACACCAAGGCAGACTACCAAAGGCAGGACCAGTCACACACACAGACCAAGGTCACTGTTTGGGAGCGGGGGGGGTTATAGAACAACGTCAAGTGGGATTCATTGGTGGACCCCTGTAAGGTGCTGTTGCCACCACAGCACATCAAATTGGTACTTCTAAAACAATAGAGATATTCTTTATCTGTGGTCCAATGAATACACTGGCTATGGCTTTTGACTCAGACAGCTTAGGATTAAAGTCTTGAAGGTACTTGAAGGCTGCCTACTACTTATCTAGGGCTGTGACAAATTGTTTCATAAGGCCCAATTTGATGTGCAGTGGTTTCATTAGCACCTTCCAGTGGTCCACCAATGGCTCCCACTTGACATTGTTCCTCCCCACAGCAAACTCAGTCCGCTGTGACCAGTCCCACCTATGGAACTGTAATTTGGTGTCCCTGTTGTCCCAAAGACAAAGATGGAGACCCATCAGGAATGCCACCATGTTGAAGTCTCCGATGACCTCCCAGTCATGCTCATCATACTTCAAGGTGTCCAGCAATGACACTTGACACTGTTGTAATCCATTTTAGGTCAGAAAAAAAACCCCAATTTTTATGTGAACGAAAATATGCAAATTGACCTGTTTTCTCAATGAAAATAGGTAAATGTGAAAATACCAATGTCCTGGTCACAAAAGTTTGAGGGGATTCTATACTTTTGTGTTATGAGCAATTAGGAAATAACACTTACTACACAGGAACAAGAAAAAATTTACATAGTGTAATCAGTGAAAAGTAAAGCAGAAAATATTTGTAGATGCAGCTACTGAAAATTGCATTGGTTTTATGCTGCTCTGGTCATGGCTCCCTTTCCTTGACAGAACACACATCACACAATTAAGTGCAGAGGCCTCCTTGAGGAATTTTGGCCTGCGGTAAAAGAGCTGATGCACACAAATTTGCCCAAACAAGGAAAGCTCTGTGGTCACTGCATCCCATTCATAAGAACATAATGCATTACAGGCCAGATTCGTCAAATCAATCTCATATTTATTTAACTGCCATCATTGCAATTAGTCATAGACAAATATACATCTGTTACATGTTAATCAATGTTGAATGGCTGTAGAACATTGACTAAAATGTTTCCAATAAATGCAGACCTCTGGGTAAGCAATATAATAATTGCTTTGCCAGTAAGGTCTTTAAATCACAATGCCTTAAATTTAAATTAAGTGTTTTTTTACGTGGGAGGCATGCAAATTAGAAAACAAATAATCAAGAGTTGAACTTTAAACATAGAGGCTGTGAATGGTATAGTCTCACAAAATAGAAAAAGACAGCACAAAAAGCAGAAAGAGGCCACGCTCCTGCTTTTGACCCAGAATGGTTGGAGCTTGATGGAGAGTGACAATGCAAGCAAACAAACTTGGAGCGGTGGGCAAAAGACGGCAAAGATCAGAGATGAAGAAGGGAACATTGAAGAGAAGAGCCCTGATTAAACAGAGAGAGTTAGACAGGAGGGAGGAGGAAACTGGAGGGGATCAGGGTGGGACGTGCAAAGACGAATAGAGGCAATGGTGAACTCAAAGTCTGATTGGTGGGGAAACATAGCCTTCTAAATGGATGGTGGGGGATGGGTGGGGGATCACTGGAAAAAAGAGCCATTCATAATCATTTTTAAATTGGCGGCTAAATAACACCACCTGCCTGAACAAAGCTATAACACTTTCCTAGAAGTGCTGTTTGATGTTGTCGTGCATTCAAAATCATTACGAGAAAGGCCAAAATGAAAGAATATCCCAGTTTCAAAAGAAAATGGTCACTCGAACAGTCACACCAGTGTCAGAAAAGAAGGTTGGGTCTGTGATGGTTGTAAAGTGCATTCTATATTTGCCAAAGGCCAAAGAACCCTATAGAACCTAACAACACTCCTCCTGGATTCTACATAATCCAGCTCAAATACAATGACATAACCTAAAATTTATGGAATAATTCCCGAGCTATAACATATAATACACGTCAAAATTCATACTGAACAATGAAATGTTAATGGAAAGTTATACATTTCAATGCAGAATATATAGCTTTATACAACTTTAAAATTTAAAAGCAAATCATAAAAAATGAATGAACTCTTCTTTATATCTTTACATCTTTGACTTAGTTTTGACTTAAGACATTATATCTTTGACTTAATTTGATAGCAACGCCTATTTTTAGCCTGTGTTATGGTCAAACTGAATTTGCAGGCTACAGAGCTGAATGGCAAATGCAAATTGACATAAAATACCAAAGTTTAATTTGTCCAAAAATCTCAGCATGATATATTCTTTTGAATTACATCTTCAAGCTGTACAGGGTATAGATATGATATAAATATTTTTTTTATATTTGTTGTTAGTTTAGAACTAAGGTACATAGTTCTATTTGTAATTTTATGAATGTACAATTTCATATAACTTCATAGCTTGCTGTGAATTGTGGAACTATTTTAACCCCTTCTATTTCAGGAACGGGTTGCTTGTTGTTTGTTCTGCCAAGCCCTATGGAATTGAATGATCAATGCCCAATTTATTTTGGAATGGAGGATTTTCGTCATTTATTAGCAGCAATGCAATAGTGCAATAAAGTGTATCATTCTGATGTGATCACTACACCTACCTTGAAAACAGAGGTTAAATCTGTGGTGGCTATTGGTGTCCTGACATACAAATAATCAATGGCTACTGCCCTCCTGTCTTAGGATATCTTATGATAAAGTGTAGACTCTTTCATATACCATGAGAATCTACCATGAGAATACAATGCAAAATGCATATAACTATCCTCACACCCAGATAGTGCCTTTGTTGCTGTGGTAGACTTCAACCAAGCCAATCTCAAGATGGTAACCACGAAAATAGCATTTGTAGATATAAGCAGCAGACTTGAGTGGAATTAAAGTGGCAGTGCAGTGCAAACATTGTCAACAGTGTAAACAGCAAATAAAATATATAGGGATATAAAGTATTGTATAAAGTGAATATGAGGAGAAAAAAAGAAAAAAGAAAAATGTGGAAGTGCATATTGATGTGAATAGTGGGCAGAGCTAAAGTTAACTATAATCCACTGCGTTTAGGAGCATCATGACATTATAGTTTTATATCATAGTTATATAGAGCAAATTATATTTTACGCAGTCAGATACTTTATATAGATACCATATTTAACATATTTAGTCAGTACAGCCCTTTTACCATTCTTATGTCTAAGTTCAACATGCACAAACACATTATAACTATGTTATAACCACAGCATATTTCATTTGCATGTTGCCTGTTCAAAGTAGCCTGTTGATGCAGCAGTATAATAACAAATCTATCATACTATCTCCTCTTGCAGATGAGAATGTTCCCAATGAATGCTCTTAAGCTCTATGGAAGTGACTAACAGCTGGCATGTCACTGACTAGCTGTTTGCATGCTTTGGGACCCTGCTGTTAAAAGTCAAGTTACACAATTGAGTAAAATAAGTGACTGTAAATTGCGAGGCAGCTTTTTCCATTAAATGCATTTGATGCAAACTATAGCCTCTGGGGCAGCACCAAGAGGAGTGTCACTTGAGGACATTTGTGAAATGGAGAGATGGAGCTCACTGTCTACTTTTGCCAGATTGTACACTAGGCCTGGGTCACTTGGGATAAGAATGTATAGGTTACCTAAAGGAGGTCATAGTCATAAGGTGATGACTTTGATATTGATAATCACCAAGCAAATAAGCAAACAAGAATACTCCACTAGTTCCTCCACTCAGTTACTCTGTGTCCACAGCACCCACTCTGTTATACACTGCTAAAAAATAGCCACGTGTCTATAACTGAAGCTGCATGATTTTCTGCATTGTGGGGAGCAGGTATACAGGTGTTCCTATTAAAGTAGACTGTGAGTGTGGGGTTACATTCTTCATACTATTCTTCTGCTTGTGGTGCACTACTGACATGCTTCTCATTAAGAAAAATAAAGTTGCCAATGTATAGATCAAATACCCATTTCTGACCCAGCATCTCTCTTACAACATCTCTCAGACCATAGCTGACAATATTTATCAGCAGCTGACTGGATGTTTCAAGGACAAAAAACAAACTTGCCACACAATCTGGCTGCTCCAATTAAGCATTGATTACAATAGTCTGTGTCATGTATATCAGACTCTGAACTACAGTTCCCAGCAGCCACTGCACCTCACTGCATCACGGTCACATGACCTGCACCTGAATCACGTTCATGTTAACAAGCGCTTATGTGTCACAGTTTGCACTTCACTCCTTGCCTTGCGTTTGTCTTTTGTTGCTGTCATTTCTGTCTTAGTGTTCATGGTCTTTGTTAATGTTTTATTCTTGCCTTAGTGTTTTGCTTCCTGTTCATAGTTCTTGTTTTGTGTTTTGTTTTGGTATTCATTAAAACTAAAATCTGCACTTGCATCTGTCTCTGCCTCCAAATTATGACAGAAAACAAGACCTACTATGGATGCAGCAGAATTTTTCAGGATCCAAGAGGCCCTGTGTGAAAGGGAGAAACCGAGGTGGGAGAACGATGGGAAATTCTCCCTAATTAAAGCCAACTGGGAATGGCTTGACATGATGTACACTGACATGGGGTATGTCAAAGGGGAGCCTTCGAACCAGGCTGGAACCATCTCCCACCCTCCCGCCCCCACTGTGGATCTCATCCAGCATGCCGAGTCGACGGAGAACATTGTTCAGCCTCCCCGCTCGTCTGAGGAACTGCTCAGTCTCCCTTTTCAGCTGAAGATGTTTCTCCACATCCCAGCTCTACTTCAGACATCGCTCCACCTTCTTACTCCACTGAGGACGTTGCTGCCCCTTCCTGCTCGGTTGAGGACATTGCTCTGCCTTCCTGCTCGGCTGAGGAAGTTGCTTTGCCTTCCTGCTTGTCTGAGGAAGTCACTCTGCCATCCTGATCCACTGAGAACGTCGCTCTGCATCTATGCTCCACTGAAGATGTCGCTCCTTTTCTTTGCTTCACACCGTATGTCGCTCCACCTTCCTGCTCCATGGAGGACATCGCTCCCCCCCTCATGCTTCATGGAGAGCATCGCTCCTCCCTCTAGCCTTGTGGAGAACCTTGCTCCTCCCTCTGGCCTTGCGGAGAACCTCGGTCCTCCCTCTGGCCTTGCAGAGAACCTCAATCCCCCCTCTGGCCTTGAGGAGAACCTCGCTCCTCCGTGGCCTCATGGAGAACTTCGCTCCTCCCTCTAGCCTCGCGGAGAACTTTGCTCCTCCCTCTGGCCTCGCGGAGAACTTCACTCTCCCCTCTGGTCTTAGATGAACTTCGCTCCCCCCTCTAGCCTCATGGGGAACGTTGCTTCCCCCTCTGGCTCTGCCTTGAGCTTTGTTCCTCCGACTAGCTGTGCAGTAGCCATTGCTCCACATTCAAGCCAGGCCAGGGATATCTCTCTGCGGTGCAGAAGAGACCGCTCCGCACCTGAACCTCAACTAAACCTGAACTTCCAGTCAGAGGTCGAAGAGACGGCCTCCCAAACCCTGTTCCTGTCTGAGGTCTATGTCACGGCCAACCAAGTTCTGCTCATGCCTGAGTGTGCTGACACAGCCAACCAAGTTCTACTCACACCTGAGTCTGCTGACACAAACAACCAAGTTCTGCTCACGCCTGAGTCTGCTGACACAGCCAACCAAGTTCTGCTCACGCCTGAGTCTGCTGACACAGCCAACCAAGTTCTGCTCACACCTGAGTCTGCTGACACAGCCAACCAAGTTCTGCTCATGGCTGAATTTGCTGACACAGCCAACCAAGTTCTGCTCATGCCAGAGTCTGCTGACATGGCCAACCAAGTTCTGCCATCTTATTCTGCTGCGGATGTCGCTCTTCCTGTCTGTTCTGCTGAGGACGTCGCTCTGCCTTTTCACCCTGCTGAAGCTGATGACCCAGCTTCCCATGCCTTGGTGCTGTCTAGCGACCCCAGCGAGCCTGCCCCTACTTCATGCCTGTCCCTCAGCTCCTTGAGGGGCCTACTATTTGTTGTATAATGCCTGGCTCAGGACCTTAGGGGCTGTGAAGACATTTTGCCAGAAGTCTAGGACCGCCGGGGGAGGGAGTGTTTTCTGGTGCTCCAGGAGTAGCGCCTTTTTTTTTCGGGGGGTGGGGGTTCTGCCATGTAGATCAGAGAAGGAACTCTGGACTACAGTTCCCAGCAGTCACTGCACCTCACTGCATCACGGTCACATGATCACCTGCACATGAATCACAAACATGTTGATGAGCACTTATATGTATATAGCCAGAGTTTGCACTGCACTCCTTGTCTTGCGTTTGTGTTTTGTTACTGTCGTTTCTGTCTTGGTGTTCAGGGTCTTTGTTAATGTTTTTTTCTTGCCTTAATATTTTGCTTCCTGTTCATAGTTATTGTTTTGTATCTTGTTTTGGCATTCATTAAAACTAAAATCTGCACTTGCATCTGTCTCTGCGTCCAAATTGTGACAGTCTGTCACATTTTCCATAGATACAGTTGATTGATTTTTAATAACATTTGTAATTTTCCCCAAATGTTTAGATGAACAGATGGAATAAATTCCTTTATCACTTCCATTTATACTAGAGGACAACACAAACATTATCTGTAATGTCCTTATTTTATGCATGTGACATTTTTGGCATGAGGAGTTGTCAAAATGACCTGCCAAGCTATAGAGCTTTCTTTTTTTTTTTCTAAACAGGTTTGGATATTTTATACCATGAAGCCTGACACCACTCTTACTGTTCCACATTCAAAGCAACATAATTAAGATGGGATAAGAAGTCATATAGGATAGTGAATGGGATGCTCAGGTATGACATTTGCTATTTCTGCATTTTTCTTAACAAAATATAAACAGTAATATTTATAACTGTATATAGAGAAAGGAACTAGTCTACTGAAAAGTCAGTAGTGGAGGTAGCTTGGCTATGCTATAGACCTGGTAAACACTTCAAAGAAGTGAGAAGAAGTAGAAAGGCATGTAAAACCACAAAAAGCGAAGGGAAGAGTTAATTGAGAGCACATCATTTCCAGATGGCCTCACAAAAAAAAAAAAAAAAAACCCCTGAGCAAGAACATGATTAAATTGCTAAGAGGGATAGAAGCCCTGTGCAATCAAACCAGATAGCTGCCATATGAGGGGACACAGAAGCAAGTCATCTAGGTTTAATTCAAAATTTTCACCATAGTACTCTAGACATGCATCATGATCTGTTTAATGTATACTGTATGTTTGTGACTATAATAGTTGAGAATGTTGGAAAAAGACAAGTTGGAAATTTAGGTTTGCTAATTGATTGGGAGTAAGGAATCAGAGAGTAGGAGAGGGTATGAGAAACCAACTGGACAATGTAACATCAATACAATATCTAGTATTGTTAGACTTAAAATGCATGCAACCATGTTTTTTACTGCTTCTTTTTCAGAAGCACTGTGTTGTGCTTGTGTAGTATGCAAGTATGCACCTGTTGAAAAATTCTTATAAATGTGGGTGCTGGTAAAGTAGGACAGAAACCTAATAGAAACATTTAAAAATTTGCCAAAATCTGATACAATTTCCTGAAATCAGAGTAGCGAGTATGTGAGTGAATGCAAAAAATTTTAGCGTTTATAACCAGGAAATACCCTTTGTTTAGCATGCCACATCAACTGGTGTCTCAGGAATTCAATCCCTGAGATTTGACATAGATGGAAGGAGAGACTGAATGAGGGGAAGATGTTGCCAAGCACTCAGACTCTGCTGAATTTCTCCAATCCTGTTTTGGAAAAAAAAGATCAACATCTTAGCCTGGAGGACATTAGTCCTTCATTATAGCTTGTGGAACAAGCATATGTGTTACCTGGATCTATTATGGAAAAAAATAAACAAAATGGTTATGCCTAAAATGCCAAGCATCTTACCAAGGAAGGAGACATTCAGCATTGTGTGGTTAATAGCACCACAAATGGATAATCAATGTCTGCGCATGCCCTAAACCACACTCAAAAATGTCCTCATCAAAATGTCCTGAGGTTGAAGCATGTTTAGCTGGGTACGTACTTGTGTCGTGAGAGACGTGGATTTTTTATTAGGATTTTTTATTCCAGAACTCTTTGGGATCTTTTATTTCTTCAATGAGTGTTCTGCTGTTACCCGCATAGTATTTGCTTTAAGGGGTGAAGTGTAATTATTGCACTTTACTATCCTGTGGAAGATTTAGAACACATGAAATATATGGGGGGAAAATCATATCAAAGTGAAGACAATCATGTACTATTCAGTAAGTTTATAAAACATAAACCAGAAACTGAACAAAATATATGAATAAGAAAAGTCTTAAATTCATAAAAAGAAACCAAGTGCTACAATGATTCTGCAATGAACTGATGTCCCATCCAGCGTGTGTTCCCGCCTTGTGCCCAGAGTTCCCAGGAAAGGCTCCAAATCCACCATGGTTACTGAAGATGAATAGATGGCATAGGCATGAGTTCAGCTTTGTAAGTCTTTCTGAACCTGACTGTATTTATGGCAGAGAAATCAATGTCTTGGTATGTCAAACCTTAAGCATAACAAATAAAGTACTGTATATTGGTAGAGATGAAACTAGGTTCGAAATCTTCTTCCTATCTCCTTCACTTCATCTATCAATCCATCTGTTCATACATGTGTTTGAGCAAATTCTGACACATTTTGTATTAAGCTGTCCATAGTGTCTTCCCATTTCCAAGACTAAAATTTGGCATTTTATCAGTGATCTAGTGAGCTAGTGGAGCACATTCCAGCAGGTACACAGAGCAGTATCTTTCAATACCGATCCACTCAGAAAGAGAGTGTAGTTTTAGATACTCTATATCTATATGTATTCCTCTATATTAGATGAAAAACATAATATATCACTATCAGTACATATATCATAGAATTGTGTGTGTGTGTCTGTGTGTGTGTGTGTGTGTGTGTGTGTGTGTGTGTGTGTGTGTGTTTGTGTGTGGACAAGACTAAAAGAGAAAGAAGCAAAGAAAGGAAGTGTGAGGATGTTTATGTACAGTATATAGTAGTGTCTCATCTGTTTATGTGACTGTCCATTTTAAAGTACACAGTTGCACATTTTGATAATATAGTATACAGTTATAGAAGATAAATTATTTAGAATTGTACTGTCCAGTGTTACCCACATGAAGATAGGTTCCCTTTTGAGTCTGGTTCTTCTCAAGGTTTCTCCCTCATACAGTCTCAGGTAGTTGTTCCTTGAAACCATCACCTCTGGCTTAATTTATACATTTTAAATTTATATCCGGGGTTTGTGACAATGTCCATTGTTAAAAGCGCCATATAAATAAAATTGAATTGAATTGAAGTAAGACTCTCTGCATGCTCATATTTTCTAGATACAGCTTAGATATGATTCAAAGCTACAATAAGCTTTAGCACTCACTGTAGCATCTAACATGGACAAAAAGTTCTCATCCTCTACACTCTTTTTTCACTAACCTTTTTGGAGTTAAAAAGATATAAATTATTGGATGTAGGAATAATGCATATCTACCAAAGAGACCTGTGATTGGCTAAGCAAGGAGGGGTACTCAAGCGTATGCTGGCCGGGGATGAAAGGCCTTTGTCCTAAGTGGGGGAAACAGTGCCTATCTGAGATAAGAACAAGTAGTCTATGGGGTATAGCAGCAGCTACAGGTTGAGTGGCAGGCAGAGTGAGGCCCCATCACGAGGCTGATACACAGAGCCTTCCTGTCAGAACTTCTATTATCGCCTCCTGGCAATGCTTCAATGAAAGTCTTATCACACTAATGGACACAGGAGAAGGCACTGACAACAGCACCACTTTCTCTAACCCTCCTGAACCACTGGCATAGTATAAACAGCTTCCTCTCAGGTGCCCCTCTTCTGAGACAAGACCCTCTAAGTGGGGCCTCAAGGAGTCCGGACCCAAGGGTCCTTGTTTTGGAGACACTTACATTCTTTGACCTTCTGTACCTGTGATCGAGGAGCACAGACTTTTCAATCTTCCTTCCTTTTCAATTTTGCTCATCCATCATCTTCTTGGTTATACTGTGGGGGTATTAGCTTCTGTTCAGATATCCTTATATACAGTCACGATAGTTCATTCTTTGAGGATTAGTCATTTTAAACAGCCAAAAATTGCCCTTATTATGTCACCACAGAGACCAAGTGATTAGTCTACCGTGGTAAGTGAATACTTCATTCTACTGTTCACTAGAACCTTTGTCATTCCCTACTCACACCATTGAACTCTAGTCTTCTGACCCTTTAGAATGGCTTAGTGCTTTGCCTTGCACCTTTGAGGTTGGGGGTTTAAATCCTGCCTCTGCCCTGTGTGGTGGAGCTTGCATGTTCTCCTGGTGCTTCAGGGGTTTCCCCCCAGGTACTTTAGTTTCCTCCCTGAGTCCAAAGACATGCATTGTAGGCTGATTGGCATTTCCATATTGTCTGTGGTTTGTGCAATTTTGCCCTGTAATGGGTTGGCACCCTGTCCAGGATGTCCCCCGCCTTGTGCCCCGAGTTCCCTGGGATAGGCTCCAGACTTGCCTGTGTCCCTGTGTAGGATAAGCGGTACATAAAATGGATTGAATCAATATGCTGCAAGACTGCACACTATACATCAGTGTATTATGTTAACAGAGTTCTTTCACCAGTCAAACATTCTTTCTCAGGAGATGCTAAAACATCACTGGAAGGTTTTGATACAATGGAAAATTAAATGTTTATCCACAAAGCAAACAAAAAAACTCAATGGCCAGTGGACAAAGCACTGTCGAGACACAAAGTTGCTTAACCAGCTCTTGAGGCTTGGCCCCTGTCATGCCATACAGCCACATATGTAGAGTTCTAGTTGACTGCTTATGTCTACAAGCTGTGATGCTCCTTGTTATTCACATCTGGTCTACCTAGCATAGTGATACAGTCCATGACTCACTTGCTCTCTTTTTTTTGCTATTATAACTAGCTCTTATTGGTCAAACCTATCAAAACCCAATCTTGGAAAAATCCCAGCAGGGAGGATAGGCCAGGGATAGCCATTAAACAAAAATCCTAAGGTGTATCACAACATATTCCACCTACCACTTGCCTCCTAGAACCTTCATAAGGTACATCCAGACTGAAACACAAATAAAACTGTAATGTGGCTTTTGTAAAGAGTTATACCACATCACTGTTGAAATCTTAATTAGGATTGGTCTGCAGGCAGTGTTTATTTTCTATAACATCATGTGTCTGACAATACTTTTGGCTGCCAAGCAAATCACAGGTGTATATTAATGCACTCCTTCTAATACATAATTGTTTCTATAGTAACAACTTACACCGGGAGTTTTTTTGCCAGCAGTCTCCAGTGTCAGCGCTTTGTAACAGTTAGAGGTAAACCTGTTCAGAGATGGGCACTGTTTGTGTCAGATGTTCTCCCTGTGTTTGAGTGGCCTTCCTCTGGGATCTCTTGTTTCCTCCCACCTCCTAAAAACATGTTGTGTTAGGGATAGACGTGTGTTTCATCCAGAATGTATTCACACCACAAGCCCATTGTTCTCTACAACCCTGACCAAGATAATACGGTTAGTGAACATGAATGAATGTACAGGCTTTAGGTTCTAGACTGTACCTATTCCTCTCAGCACCCTAGTTTTGCATGAATGATTCATAAATTACTATAATTGATATAGATATAGATGTTTATTTTCATGGCAATGAAAAGTCTCTTAGCTTGTAAACTGACCATACTGGATTTGGGCCTGAGACTGTGACTTCATTAAGGGTGACTGTGTCAGGCTCGAGCTAAAATCATATTTGGCCAGTGAGCCTTAAAAATACTGTGGATATGTGAAGAATTATTGCAATGTTGTGATTAGTAATGATAGAGCAGGGATGACACAACACACTTTTGTATGAGACATAAAAGCATTTAAAGCTACTACATTTACAATTCTGTCTCTAAAACATGTATGTATGTTACATACAGGTATGTTTCTATAAAGGAATATAGAAAATGGAGAGAAACAGCAAAGCAGAGAGGCAGACTTTATCACGTCATGACATTTTGAATCAGGTTGAAGACATTTAACAAATATTTGTTAGGCCTCATCTTGAAATTAACCATTGACGTCAGGTCAAAACCATCTGGCACAATTTAATGCCTCAATGGGTTTGGACAAGCTACTTTAATAGGAGATTAGGAAATATTGTGTGAGTTAAATAGGAAGTAGATTAATGACTAGATATGTTCTGGAATTAATAAAATTGGAAAACTGACCAACTGAAAACTACAAATGGTCGGTAAATGATAAACGTGGGAGAAATATAGTGAATAAAATATAGTTATTTTTAAATTATTATGTAGACTGAAAGTAATTAAAAGTGTTTCAATTTTTTTAGACTCATATTTTTTTGGCATTTTTCAATGCCAAATTGCAAGTTGATGATCTACTATTAAAGAACGTACATGTCTACAACCTGCATTATGTTGGACCCCTTTCTGACGTGTATATACTCTAATTAAATAACTTAGAGGATGTCAGCTCCACAATAGCTTGTGCAATAATGTTTAGGTTGGAACAGCCTGTCATTTAGATTTTTTCCACAGTCTGTTTTCATTCTAAGTTTCATCTTGTGTAAGGACAGTGATGTAATGCCAGACATATTCACAGCACAACTTTATGTAAATCCCTCTGATTATAATTTATCTTTTTCAATTATGTCAATCTGGTGTGTTCCTTAGACCACTAAATTGCCTACTTACACTCAAACTTACAGCATGTGTATGATATTGGTCATGTTAAATGTGCTGTAACTTATCCTCTTATAAACATTGTGCATATTTCTATCTCTTAATCTATATAGTAGCATTTACAAGTGCTGCTGGCTGGCTTTAAGTGCTGTGAAATGCCCAATATTCCCCAAACAAGGCATAATATTATAACATTTTATAAACATTTTGTCAAAGTGAGTTTTAAGATTTTTCACTGTAGGAAAGTACTATACCCATACACAGAAGGCTTATATTTTAGCCACTGTACTGGTACTGGTCAGGTACTAGATTTCCTTGTGTATTTCATATCTAGGTTGTCTTTAACCTCGCTCATCTGTTTACTGTTTCTAATCTCTATGCCTCTATGCCGCTTTAAACCATGGGTGGATAAATAACGAGTTCACAGAGTGTTTTGGTGGTTGCGATCTGTAAGTTTGTAAGTGGTTGCAATTCATGACTGGAAGATGCAAGACAAGTCTAATTAAGTGTATGAATATTCAGTTGAGTAATTAGGAATGGTAACTGTGGTTGAATTGAGTTCTTAAATACTGTTGACTTCACTGACTTGTGTTTTGGCATGCATTCTGGGCCTAGAAAGCAGCTGTAATGGCTCAGTTTGGTAAACTACCTGCCCTCTGGTGGGTAATAAATTCATTTTTGTTTTTATATTATATGTAGCAAGATAGTAGTGATAAACTATACCTTAGAATTTTGCAGGATGGCTAATATAGGCTTAAGGCATGACTGAATATGGTGAAAATGTGAATGGTGTAGTATATAAACTGATCAGCCATAACACTAAAACTATTGACAGGTGAAGTGAATAACATTATGTTGATACAGTGGCCCCTGTCAAGGTGTGGGATATATCAGGCAGCAGGTGAACAGTCAGTGCTCGAAGGTGATGCATTGGAAGCAGGAAAAATGGGCAAGCATAAGGATCTGAGCAGCTTTGACAAGGGCCAAATTCTGATGGCTAGACAACTGGGTCGGAGGATCTCCAAAATGTCAGGTCTTGTGGGGTGATTAGTACCTAGCAAAAGTGGTCTAAGAAAGGACAACTGGTGAACTGGCCGCAGGGTCATAGGTGTTTGGTCCTACAGATACTACAGATAAGCTATTGTAGCACAAACTACTGAAAAAGTTAATGCTAGCTATGAAAGAAAGGTGTCAGAACAGTGCATCACAACTGGCTGCATATGGGGCTGTGTAGCTGCAGACCGGTCAGAGTGCCCATGCTGACCCCTGTCCACCACCGAAAGCACCTACAATGGAGCAATGGAAGAAGGTGCCCTGGTCTGATGAATCATGTTTTCTTTTACATCATGTGGATGGCCAGGTGTGTGTGCTTCACTTACCTTAGGAAGAGATGGCACCAGGATGTACTACGTGGAGAAAGCAAGCTGGAGGAGGAAGTGTGATGCTCTGGGCAATTTTATGCTGGGAAACCTTGGGTACCAGCATTCATGTGGATGTTACTTTGACACTTACTACCTACCTAAACATTGTTGCAGACCAAGTACACCCCTTCATTGTAACAATATCCACAGTATAATCTCTTTCAGCAGAATAATGCACCCTGCCACAGTGTGAAAA
Organism: Ictalurus punctatus; assembly: GCF_001660625.3. Taxonomy (NCBI): domain Eukaryota; kingdom Metazoa; phylum Chordata; class Actinopteri; order Siluriformes; family Ictaluridae; genus Ictalurus; species Ictalurus punctatus. Next base: position 7,202,755 of record NC_030441.2, read on the forward strand.
TTACTCAGGAATGGTTTGAGGAACATGACAAAGAGTTCGAGGTGTCGAATCGGCCTCCTAATTCCCCAGATCTCAATCTGATTGAGCGTCTGAGGGATGTGCTGGACAAACAAGTCCAGTCCATGGAAGCTGCACCTCACAATTTACAGGGCTTATAGGAACTGCAGCTAGCTTCTTGGTGCCAGATACTACAGCACACCTTCAGAGGTCTTGTGGAGTCCATGCCTCAATGGGTCAGAGCTGTGTTGGCAGCACAAGGGGGACCTACATAATATGCAGGTGCTTTTAATGTTATGGCTGATTGGTGTGTACGTATGCATTATGTGCAGAAGTTGTCACAACTTCCCTGGTCCACCTTAAGAGCCATTCCGTGTGCAAATCTAGACAAAGTTCTGTAGATGGCAGTCTGACTCCATCCAGATAAGGATTTACAGACAGAATTTGGCCATTAGAGGAGGGTCTAAATTTAAGGTGGACCAGTAAAGTTGTAGGAGTGGGAGGGGATAGTTCAAGAAAAGCAGTGGGAGAATAGTATCTACTTAAGTGCTTTACCCTTAATTAACATACAACCTTCCATTTGATCATCGAATATGATGGTATTGTGTAGTTTGAAATAAACATTTACCTTTCTCACAGAGGGATTATCGATATGTAAAATACCAACACCGCTCGTTTTACGTGTTAGTAATATATAAATAGATGCATTAAGGGCAACTAAGAAATCATTACACATCACTTACGTATAAGTATTTTGTGCAAATTTCTGGTGTGTGTGTATGTGTGTGTGTGTGTGTGTGTGTGTGTGTGTGTGTGTGTGTGTGTGCATCTGTGTGTGTGCTTCTGCATGTGCTAATGAGTTTGAAATCTCTGTTCATCAACATGATCTGTAAATAACAGCACAATCTGTGAATCCTGTGTTCATGCTGGTGTATGTGTGTGTGTGTGTGTGTGTGAGTGTGTGTGTGCGTGTGTGTGTGTGTGTGCGTGTGTGTGTGTGTGCATGGTGTGTGCATGAGGGAGCCCTCTAGCTGATTGGTGACAGACTGTGTCCTGGTTCCAGTACATGGAGGCTGACAAAGTAAAGCAGATTAATTTCTCTCTCTCCTTCTCTCTCTTTGCACCACTTTCTCCACCATTGTCGGACTGGATTCCACAGCAAACGGATTAACAAAAAATGGCCAGCTGGCACACACACACACACACACACACACACACACACACACACACACACACACACACCATTCTTTATGCCTGCACTAAAACCACTACAGTATCAGGCTGGGTAGTGGACAATCCACTGATATGTGGAATATGCTTTTTTGAGCCTGTTGGATGGTATGATGTCCATTCTGAAAGATGGACTCTTAATGTACTTGTCAAATTAGATTAAGAGTGAAACAAAAGTTACAATGTCTTACACATTCACACAAAATACAATAACTAATATGGGTGTTTTGATTTTTTGGTTTATAAGCTGTGTAAATTGAAATAACTTCAGCAGCAAGACAGTCAGCAAGTCAGTGCCACTGTCTAAATCAGATATCCAGTGCACCACTTATCACACATATTGACAAAGATCTTTCACATGCTTGCATGTAAACCTTTGTGAATTAATAGCCTCTGGTTAAATAATGCAGCCATGATGTTGGGTACGCAGGTAGTCATCCTGTAGCTTACCACACCCTATTCTTTGGAAAGTAAAATCCATCTGTCATCACATCTTCTCACAGTTACAACAGAGACCAGTTTACTTTAGTGCACAGTTTCATCCAAACCAATCAATGTCACTTCTTATAGAACTAGAAGATTTAGACGAATTAAACGAGAAGTATTGTAATTCAGTGTTTTATCTAACTGCAAAAGTATCTAAATGTATATGCATTCTCATATCAGCTCCTTTTAGAACTGAATTCAGTTAATAAATGTGTACTGTGTGCTATATACAAGGCTCTTTATGGCAAGACAATTTTTTTTCTGAAAACAAATGAATAAAAAAAGTTATTTCATATTCTAATACCTTTATATGTCTTTGCTTGTGCACCACACATCCTGATCATAACTATTTGCAATCACAATTCAGAGAGTGTACATGCACACGTGTGTTTATTTAATCTTTGCCCTTTGACTCCTCAGGGGCAAGAGGTTGTGTGTGTAGAAACTATGTGTTTGGAGACGCATAGCCAGGTACTGTCCTGTAAAGCTTGGGGTGGGGGTGGGGAGGGGGGGGGGGGCTAACATAGCAACAGTAACCAAGGAGAAAAACAGAAGACCCCTCTTAAGTCTGGCTTTGACTGCCACAACCCCTGGTTTCTCTCTCTCTCTCTCTTTCTCTCTCTCTCTCTCTCTCTCTCTCTCATTCACTGAATGAACATACTTGGGTGTTCATAACATTATACTTTCAAAGCCCACAGATTTAATCTCTTTAAAAGAGAGAGGTACTTTATGTGCCCAAATCAGGATATAATGATTAACCTAGGGTATTTTTCATGCTCAATGTAATACATAAAAATTATGTATTTATTTTTAGATAAGAGGCATTATACAGCAGAACCTTGCTACACATTAACAGTCAAACCTTTACTTAATTCCATTGTGCATTTATTAATAGTTCTAAAGGCTTCCATTGTCCTTTCTTTCAAACCCTCCCAAAGGCTGATTCATTATTTTTGGTAATGGTCAATGTCACCTGCCCCAAAAATAGCACTTAGACAGGACACTGCTAGGTCAAAAACAAGTCCAGGCTTAAGGCATTTGCCTCACAGTGTGATACAGTCACCTACACTAGTCTTCAGTCCAAAAAACTTGGTGTTCAAAAAATGCTAAAGAATAAATATTCCATGATCTATATAATATATGAGGTGAAACATACCACACACTTTACATAGGAGTAAAATTATGTAAATTATTATGACATTTAAGGTCAAGCTGTAAAAGAAGCCATTGCTTCTCTGTAAAATATCTTCAGAAAAGGTGTCAGGATTGGTTGCGTGAAACAATTCATTGCAACTGAAATTCAATTGGAATTGTTTTGCTCCTTATGAGCGTCTCATATTATAACTAAAGTACCTGAATCTAATTGCCTATTTCTGTACCAGATACTTGTACAGATGAAAAAAAAAAGTGATAATCACTGTCATTACTTGTGATTTGTTACACTTTATCCTCTTGCCTTTGTGGTACTTTGGAATTGCATATATATCCATCTTGTTTTAGGGATCAGAGGCTGATGTCATGTTATTTTCTTCTATTGCTTTATCTCTGAAGCAGGACACATGTTTTAGAGTCTTGTCCTTTAGGTTTAGGTCCGGTTTCCTCTTAAATGACATGACACAACTATACAGATTCAAAAAAAATGCACCATCATAGAATAGTATATGAGGGAAATATGAGATTATGTGCAATGCTAATCAGTGCAGCTTAGTGGAAGCCTGCTACTGCCACCAAAATGTTGTGTTTAATATCCTGACTGGCAGAGAGCCACTGTTAAGCTCTGGGCAAGGCTCTTAACCCTCAACTGCTCTGCTATGTGCTTGGAGTATATTCTGTATTCCTTACAATTAATTTTGTATAAGAACATATAACAAATAAATGCATGCAAATAATTAAATAAGTCAAACTTATTTCCACAACAAGCATTGTAAAGCTTAGAATTTTGCTCACAGTCAAAATAACCAAAACAGTGTCAATGTCAGACCTTAAAGGGCAAGGTTTTATGTCTCCTTGAATCTGTTTTACCTCATTAGCTAAATGTCAAGCTCTTTAAGCGTCTAACTATGTTTGCTACTATTAAGAAAATATTACATTTTATGCTTAGAATTTTGACTCTAAACACTCCCCCTATGACCCAAAGCATGCTCTTGCTCACCACATTTTAAGCCATACAATGCAATACTGTGCACAAGTGCAATAAAACACATAGACAGTGAGCATGGAGTTTAATATTCTATTGTGCTCCGTAGGTCTCTCCGTGCTTCCCTGGAGGGTATGTGTGTCAGCGAGGTGCTTCCTCTGCAAGTCATGCAGTGACATGTTGTCAGATGTCAATGATAATAATGGCAAGGCTGCTTTCCCTCAGCAATGTCAAAACTGGAACTCTGTGTGGTCCCACCTAAGATAGGGATGTGTGCACTCATATACACTCATACATAGCATCCCCCAAAGCAGGGACTCAATGGGGTTATTGTTATTTCATTGAGAGAAGCGTAATCATTCACAAGAGTCAGTCATTATACTGTGCTTTTGTATTGTTTATGCAGTAAAGCCTGCTTGGTGATTTTGTATTGCTGAATACTCTATTGCTGAATACTCTATACTGAATATACTCTATACTATACTCTATTGCTGAATCTGAATTTGTTATTTGTACAATTTAGCACATAAACTGGGTGTCTGGCATTTTGTAGTGTTTTGTTTCTTCTTCTAATTCTCAGTGGACAATAATATTCCCTTGACAGTTCATTTTTTTAATTACTGTAAAATGCACCAAATATCAATTCATTTAATAATTGCTTCAGAAATTATGCAAAGGATGCAACTGTTTATTCAATCATTCTGTGAAATATCTACTTTATTAATTTCTGTTTAATGAAATATTAAAATATTGATATATTTTCTTTATTCTGATTGGCCAGTGGGTGTCATGGTGGCACAGCAAGTACTGTCTTGCCTAACAGCTCCAGAGTCCCCTGTTCAATCCTGAGATGGGGTTACTGACTGGGTGGAGTTTCGCATGTTCTCCCAATATTCACTTGGTTTTCCTCAGGGTCCTGCAGTTTCCTCCCACCTACCAAAAACATGCCAATACCTAGCAAGCCCTAAGCTTAGGTGTACATGCGCACATGTGTGCATCGGGCAGAGTGTATTTTATTTGGCTTTGTTGAACTACCATTTTTCTTCCAAATGTACCATTTTAAGGGGAGTGTTTTAGCTGTAGACACTTTTTTAAATCCATATTTCAGACCCTGCTACTCCAGAAAAATCCAGCAACGTCAGAGGCATGAATTGCATGCAGGTAATTTTAATATTTCGATTGGTCACCAAGAAAATCAACTCTCAATACAAAGAACTTTCAGTAACTTTTCACTTACAATAGGTTACAGACTTAAACCTCCAACTCTGAGCATGGCCATATCATTGGAACATGTTTACTGCTCTATACATCTGTATTGTATAATGATTCCACTATCCAGCTTCACTCACTAGAGGATGGATTACCTTTTAAGTCTGGTTTCTCTCAAGCGGTCTTCTTTATGTCATCTCAAGGGGGTTTTCCTTGCCACTGTCACTTTTGGCTTGCTCGTTAGGGCTCTTAATATAAATTCAGAGCTGGGTTTCTGTAAAGTGCTTTGTGACAATGTCTACTGAACATAGCAGAATGGTAGGGAATTCTTTATTCCATTCTTTATGTTTCCAGTTATAGCAAAGACTCAGAAAATGACCAATTAATAGATCTTTCCTTACTTTTGAGATGTCCTTAATAGATGAGGTATGTCAAGAATTTCCTTAATCAACTAAGGTCAACCTTTCGCTTCCCAGGGTTGTAAAAAAAAAAAAAAAAAAAGCAGCTGAAGATCACATCTGAAGATTTTAGTATTGCAGGTATAATGGTGCTTAGTGTTCCATAGTTATGTGGATCAGAGCTCAAGTTCAACCTGCCTGACATCCCCAGTGGAGCTAGTAAAATAAAGCAGACTATTCTTGAATTTAGAGATAATCTTAGCAAGGATCATGGTCATTTTTCCAGAATTAAATGTTTCAAGGCTTAGGGTCAATTCGGCTGGCATCCTCATTGGTGAAATAAGGTACAATATAAGTTTCCTGGACAAAAAAAGTCAATAATTTCTTCCCTTATACCTGATTAGCCTCTCCTCACCTTTAAAGGGGAGTTTACCTTTCTCAAATTTGTGCAGATTTGAATGCTAATATGCTAGTAGAATTGCTGACAAAAATTTTCTCAAAACCTAATTTTTTAAAGACATAAAGCAAACCCCCCAACCCCAAACAAGCCCTACTTTTCTTTACGGTAGTCAATGTATTCCTATTGTGATTCAATCTATTCTCTTCTTTGTGCTTCATAGTTTCTGGTTCTGGTGGTGGGACAAACTGCAACAGTTTTTAATTGGTTTTAAAAAGGGAAATTGCGTTAGCAGAATGTGCTCAAAGCTGATTTTGTTTTGATTATGGTAGCTAGTTATCTCACTCGGTAGTACCAAAATGAGGTGCGTTGTTTTAGGCTGTGGAAATGCTCCATTGAGAGCACGAATCAGTGATAAGTGATAACTGGTTATAACTCATTGAGCTTTCTAGCTACTTCCACCAAACTCAGCACAGTCCTTCAGGCTGTTCAAACTGATCAAGCTCTATTTTTCACAGGTAATTGAAATTACAGTTCTCCCATAGTGGACAATAAAAATCCCCAAAACTCCCATTCACTTGCATTGACAGAATGTTCAGAGCCTGGCTTGAAATGTTCAAGATTTCAAATTGACAAAAACTGTCAAAACTCACACACACACCTGCATGCACATGGCCTGAAGCCTCTCTTCTCTCCCTCTCACTCTGTCACTGTACCTGTAACAGAGACTCACACTTCATGAGACACTCACTCTCTATCTATCTATCTATCTATCTATCTATCTATCTACAACCCCAATTCTGAAAAAGTTGGGACAGTATGGAAAATACTAATAAAAACAAAGAGGAGTGATAGTGATTTGTAAATGTACTTTGACTTGTATTTAAACAAAAAACATACAAACACAAAGTATTTGTTTTACCTAATCAACTGCAGAGTTTTTTAAAGATAATTGTTTAATTTGAAATTGATGCATGCAACACGTTCCAAAAAAGTTGTGACAGGGGTAATTTAGGACCAATAGCGATGTGACAAGTTGAAATAAGGTGCTGTGAAGTAGGTGAGGAAATTGTCTAATCATAGTATATAAGGATGAGTTGAGGCTCGGCAATCTGCCAACAGATCCAACACTTTGAGAACTGTCATGATCCATCCAGAAGCCCATGTATTTTCCTGTGTTTCCCTGTTTTTTCTTCCCCACATTTCCAGTGTTTTTCCTCCCTTATGTTTCTGTTAGTGTGTGTGTGTCTCTGGGCATGGTGCTCCACTTCTCGGACTGTCGGACTGAATCATTAATTCACCTGCTTCTCATCAGCTCTTCAATCAGCAGTATATATAAATATATATAAAATGGGCGGCTGTGGCTCAGGTGGTAGAGCGGGTTGTCCACTAATCGTAAGGTTGGCGGTTCAATTCCTGACCCACACGACTCCACATGCCGAAGTGTCCTTGGGCAAGACACTGAACCCCAAGTTGCTCCCAATGGCAAGTTAGCGCCTTGCATGGCAGCTCTGCTACCACTGGTGTGTGACTTTGTGTGTGAACGGGTGAATGAGACAGTGTAAAGCGCTTTGGATAAAAGCGCTATATAAGTGCGCCATTTACCATTTATATAAACCCCGGTTCCTCAGCCAATCATCGGCAGATTATTTTGGCTACACTTCCGGCCTTCCTCGTGTTTGTTTTCCTGTTATGGCCAGTGTTCTCTTTGTTGTTTCCCTGTGCTTATCCTGTCTGTTTCTCCTTGTGTTCCAGGTTAACTGCTCACACTGCCTGCCTGCTCACTCTCAGCTCACTTCCTGCTATGCCCAGCCCCACCTTGCCTTCCCCGTGGATCTCCTGCTCTGCACTTAGCTCCCATGCCGCAGACACAAGTTTGAATCCTGGCTCCGATTACTCCTTATCACACTCTGTTCCCATTCACCACAGCTTCTACTGCCCTTCAGTAAGTAAAAGTAAAAAATAAAAAAAGACTGTTAACTTTCAGACCTGCAGGCAGCCCTGTCCCATTAACTCAACATGGATCAACATGAACTACAGCTACACGCATTCACTGAGAGCCACCAGGCCATGATAGACCAGCTTGAGCTCCTCACCCAGCAACTCAATAACTGGCCCATACATCCCCTGCCCCCCAGCCCAATCAACCTGCCCTGGTGGTCCAGTCTGCTGCCTCCCCGAGTCCACCACAGTGTGAAGCATATGTCCCAGACCCTGAACCCTATGCGGCTTACTTAGGAAAGTGAAACCCTTTCCTCCTTCAGTGTTGTCTCGTGTTTGCCCAGCATCCCTTAAGCTATGCCACCAATGAGGCTAAGGTGGCCTACATCATGGAGCTTTTGAGGGAAGATGCTGTAGTCTGGGCCACTGCCATCTGGGACAGGCAGCCAGCTCTGTTGTCCTCCCTCATCTCCTTGACAAGAGGGTTTTGAACACCCCGTCCAAGGGAAGGAGGCCGCCGAGTGTCTACTTTTCCTCTGCCAAGGGCCCCGCAGTGTGGCAGAGTATTCAGTGGAGTTCTGTGATTCACTGAGTTTGGGTGAAATGAGGATGCACTCTAGGGAGTTTTCCTGAACGGGCTCGGTGAGCAGTTGAAGGATGAGCTGGCCATAAAAGACGAGTTGGACTCTCTAGGCACACTGATTTCCCTTGTCATCTGGCTGGATAACCGTATACATAAGCAGCACTGAGAGATTGCCGGCTGGACCCAAGCAACCCCCCCCCCCCCCCCATCTGCCTCCCTGCTTGCCCATCAGTCTGGCAAAGGAGTCCCAGCCGAGTCCTCAAGTTCCTCAACGCCTGGTCTGGCCACTTCATCACCACCTGTCCTCATCACCCTAAAGGATGGGGCTCACTGTCAGAAAGGGAGTTACTGGCAAGCCAAACCTCTCCTCTCGCTGGTAGAGGAGGAGGTGTCGCTCTCATCCATAGTCAAAATCTAGGCGTCACACAAAATCCTAGTCATAAATTCAACTCTTTTGAAATTCTTTATACCAGTATAACTTATGTAGCCACAAAAAATAATTATTATTTACAGACCCCCAGGGCCATATACTGAATTACTTAGTGAATTTGCAGATTTGATCTCAAACCTGTTTGTTTCTGTAGATAAAGCATTAATTGTTGGTGATTTTAATATTCATTTTGATAACCCGGAAGACCCTCTGAGAACAGCAGTTGTGTCCATCTTACATTCAGTAGGGGTTAATCAGAATGTAATAGAACCTACTCATAATCATGGTCACACTCTTGACTAACAGACGAATTAAATATGGAAAATATTGTAATTTTTCCGCAGTCTGAAGTTGTCTCAGACCATTCTCTTATCTCGTTCATAATACGTATTGATCATAATATTCGCACCTCACCTCACTACTGCATAAAGCATATTTTCTCATCAGATACTGCACTGAACTTCATCAATAACCTCCCAGATACATCAATTAGATTTGGATCACTGTCTGATCTCATAGAACTCAATCAGGCAACTGAATGCTTAGAGTCAACGCTCCACTACACGCTAGTTAGAGTGGCTCCACTCAAAAGAAAATCAATTAGAGAGAAAAAGCTAGCACCCTGGTAACTGTGGCAGTGGTGGCTTGACGGTTAAGGCTCTGGGTTACTGATCGGAAGGTCAGTGGTTCAAGTTTGTGAATGTTGGGCCCTTGAGCAAGGCCCTTAACCCTCTCTGCTCCAGGGGCACTGTAAAATGGCTGACCCTGCGCTCTGACCCCAGCTTCCTGACATGCTGGGGTATGCGAAGAAAAGAATTTCACTGTGCATATATATATATATATATATATATATATATATATATATATATATATATATATACAGTGAGGGGAAAAAAGTATTTGATCCCCTGCTGATTTTGTACGTTTGCCCACTGACAAAGAAATGATCAGTCTATAATTTTAATGGTAGTTGTATTTGAACAGTGAGAGACAGAATAACAACAAAAAAATCCAGAAAAATGCATGTCAAAAATTTTATAAATTAATTTGCATTTTAATGAGGGAAAAAAGTATTTGACCCCCTGTCAATCAGAAAGATTTCTGGCTCCCAGGTGTCTTTTATACAGGTAACGAGCTGAGATTAGGAGCACACTCTTAAAGGGAGTGCTCCTAATATCAGTTTGTTACCTGTATAAAAGACACCTGTCCACAGAAGCAATCAATCAATCAGATTCCAAACTCTCCACCATGGCCAAGAGCAAAGAGCTCTCCAAGGATGTCAGGGACAGGATTGTAGACCTACACAAGTCTGGAATGGGCTACAAGACCATTGCCAAGCAGCTTGGTGAGAAGGGGACAACAGTTGGTGCGATTATTCGCAAATGGAAGAAGCACAAAAGAACTGTCAATCTCCCTCGGCCTGGGGCTCCATGCAAGATCTCACCTCGTGGAGTTGCATTGATCATGAGAACAGTGAGGAATCAGCCCAGAACTACACGGGAGGATCTTGTCAATGATCTCAAGGCAGCTGGGACCATAGTCACCAAGAAAACAATTGGTAACACACTACGCCGTGAAGGACTGAAATCCTGCAGCACGCGCAAGGTCCGCTGCTCAAGAAAGCACATATACATGCCCGTCTGAAGTTTGCCACTGAACATCTGAATGATTCAGAGGACAACTGGGTGAAAGTGTTGTGGTCAGATGAGACCAAAATGGAGCTCTTTGGCATCAACTCCACTCGCCGTGTTTGGAGGAGGATGAATGCTGCCTATGACCCCTGGAACACCATCCTCACCGTCAAACATGGAGGTGGAAACATTATGCTTTGGGGGTTTTTTTCTGCTAAGGGGACAGGACAACTTCACCGCATCAAAGGGACGATGGACGGGGCCATGTACTGTCAAATCTTGGGTGAAAACCTCCTTCTCTCAGCCAGGGCATTGAAAATGGGTCGTGGATGGGTATTCCAGCATGACAATGACCCAAAACACACGGCCAAGGCAACAAAGGAGTGGCTCGAGAAGAAGCACATTAAGGTCCTGGAGTGGCCTAGCCAGTCTCCAGACCTAAATCCCATAGAAAATCTGTGGAGGGAGCTGAAGGTTCGAGTTGCCAAACGTCAGCCTTGAAACCTTAATGATTTGGAGAAGATCTGCATAGAGGAGTGGGACAAAATCCCTCCTGAGATGTGTGCAAACCTGGTGGCCAACTACAAGAAACGTCTGACCTCTGTGATTGCCAACAAGGGTTTTTAAACCAAGTACTAAGTCATGTTTTGCAGAGGGGGTTCCCTCATTAAAATGCAAATTAATTTATAAAATTTTTGACATGCGTTTTTCTGGATTTTTTTGTTGTTATTCTGTCTCTCACTGTTCAAATACAACTACCATTAAAATTATAGAATGATCATTTCTTTGTCAGTGGGCAAACGTACAAAATCAGCAGGGGATCAAATACTTTTTTCCCTCACTGTATATATATATATATATATATATATACAGTGAGGGAAAAAAGTATATATATATATATATATATATATATATATATATATATATATATATATATATATATATTATATATATATATATATATATATATATATATATATATATATATATATATATATAATCATTATCATTATAATGATCAAACGCGTACCTTAAAACAGACCACTCGACAATTAGAGCATAAATGTCATCATTTTGATGTCATCAATTTGGTTAAATTGGTAGTATTTCAAACAGCATGGAAGGAGAGCCCCCTGAACTATAGAAAATCTCTTAGTGATGCTACAAAAGTCTCTCCATACCCCCCAAGTATCATGACCTGGGTGAGGCCTTTAGCAAGAACCAGGCCCTTTGGCTACCACTTCACAGGCCATACAACTACACCATTGACCTTCTTCCCGGGGTCATTCTGTCATCCGGTTGACTGTATAATCTGTCCCACCCTGAGAGGGAGGCCATGGAGAAATACATGTCAGAGTCCCTCACTGCTGACATCATATGACCTTTCTTTTCCCCCTGCGTGCTGGCTTCTTATTTGTGGCCAAAAAGGACAAGACCCTCCAATTGCAATTACTATCAGGGCCTCAACAGCATTACAGTCAAGAATAAGTACCCCCTGCTACGCCTCAGCCGCTGCAAAATCTTCACGAAGTTGGATCTGAACGCATATCATCTCGTCAGGATCAGAGAAGGGGACGAAAGGAAGACAGCGTTTCATTTGTCTGCATGGATGACATACTGATCTTCTCCTCCACCCCTGCTGAGCACACCCTTCATGTCCATCAGGTCTTTCAGAGACTACTTGAGAACCACCTGTTTGCTAAAGCTGAGAAGTACGAATTCCGTGTTAACTCGGTCTGGTTCCTGGGGGTAATCATTGAGAGTGGGCAAGTGAGGGCTGACCCCGACAAGATCCAGGCTGTCATCAAGTGGCCCAGACCTACCACCTGGAAGTAACTTCAGTGATTCCTGGGGTTTGCAAATTTCTACCGCCAGTTCATTCAGGATTACAGCTGGCACCACTCTCTAGGCTCACCTCCACCTCTAACCCCTTTGTGTGGACCCCTGAGGCTGAGTCCAGCATGAGGAGCTGTTCACCTTAGCTCCCATTCTGATCCAGACTGACCCCTCACAACAGTTTTTGTAGAGGTGGATGCCTCTGACTCTGGGATGGGTGCGGTGCTCTCCCAGCAATCCGGCCTGGACCAGAAGATTCATCCCTGTGCTTTTTTTTCCTTGCCACCTCTCCCCAGCAGAATGCAACTATGACATCGGGAATTGTGAGTTGCTAGCCATTAAGTTAGTCCTTAGTCCAAGTCCTTGGAGGAGTGGAGACAAAAGGTTTATCTATCTATCTATCTGTCTATCTATCTATCAATTGATCTATCTATATAGCCAACTCTACAGCTGTTGGCACTCTATCTATCTGTCTATCCATCTATCTATCCATCTATCTATCTATATATCTGTCTCTCTTTCTTTCTTAAAATTGCACATTACCTTCCGGTTTCAAACTGATAACTTTCAAACTGGCTTTGTCAAGCCAACATCAAAGTTTGTCATGATGCACTTTAACTATCTAGTTTGCTTTGAAATCTTGCCTAGGCTTCTTTCCTGCAAAGATCATGTTGTAGAAGTTTAACAAACACTGTGGGAAAAATATTGTATTAACCTTAGCTTAGAGTGCTTTTGTCATGCAGTGAATGTCATGCTTTGATCAAGTTGTTTTATAACTAAGGTATATGGTGTAGTGACTACTGTCAAAATGTCTGTGATGCTCCTGTGCAGGAGTGGAGTCAGAAGGAAACCTTTAAATGCAATTTTATCCTTTTTCACTATATGGCTTTTTTGACATATTTGGACAAGCAAGCATTTGATCCTCTTTGAAACAGTGCCTATTAATAAAGTTGATACACTCTATCAAATGACACATAAAGTTGACATTTTGTAGTAATTTTCATAATTTAAATGAACAAAGAACAGATATATAAACAGATTTATAATACCTTCAAATCCATAAAATTAGAATCAGATGTTCAAGATTGGGTGCCTGTGATTAGAACCAGCTTCGGGAGTGCAGGTGAAACTGGTCTTATTTATACCCTTCTCAAATCTAGTGTCTGGTGTTCCCTTTGTTATTGAGGTGTGTGGTGTCATCATGCCATGATCTAAAGAGTTCTGTAAGGCCTTCATAAACAAGGTTGTGGATGCCTGGCAAGGGATTTAAAAAGATCTCCAAATTATTTGAAATACATCATTCCACTGTAAGAAAAATATCTCCAAATGGCACAGATTTCAAACAGCTGCCAATTTGTCCAGGACTAGCCATCCCAACAAATTCAGCCAAAGGGCAGACCTTTGCAAGACTACAGTTTGAGTGAGCATATAGGGAAAGACCAGGCCTTATGGAATAATGTGCTCTGGACTGACAAATCAAAGATAGAGTTCACATTAACATGGTCACATTAACAGCAGTCATGTTTGGCACTGACCAGGAGAAGCACCTCAAACCAACTATGAAGCACGGTGGTGGAAATGTTATGCTTTGTGGTTGCTTCGCTGCTTCTGGGACTGGACAGCTTGCATTCATTGATTCAACTATGAATTCTACATCATATCAAAGAGGCCATCTGTCTGAAAGTTGAAGGTGAACCAAAAGTAGAACTTTCAAAAAGATAATGATCATAAGCACACTAGCAAATCCACCAAGGAATGGCTCAAAAAGAAGAAATGGAGGATTATACCTTGGCCTAGTCAAAGCCCAGATTTGAATCCCATTGAAATGTTGTGGGGGGATTTGAAACGGCAGTACATGCAAGAAAACCCTCAAACATCTTGCAACTGAAAGAATATTGCATGAAAGAGTGGTCAGAAATTCCAGCAAGCCTGGTGGACAATTATACAAAATGCCTACAAGAAGTTATTTCTGCTAAAAGGGGCAGTACAAGCTTCTGAGGCCAAGGGTGTTGTTAGTAGGCACTGTTTCAAAGATGATCAAATGTTTGCTTGTCCAAATAAGCCAAAAGCCAACAATTTCCATGGGGTGTACATATTTTTTCATATGACTGTAGTAGAAAATGTAAAAATTTCACCAAGTGAAGGGTTTACACAGGCTGGCACACACATAAGGTACAACAGAAAATAAGGTAGAATTAGTCAAACACTGTATAATATTAATAAACCTAGATAATATGGTAGATAAGAAACTTGAATCAGATCCTTCTCTAAAGATTTTATTTTTATCTTACAGCCTATAGAATGATATAAGTGCTAACTATTCAGTTAATTCATGCAGCTGAGTGTGGCTTTTTTTTAAACCACTTGAGTTACAGGGCTCTCATCAATTCTTCTCTTCCTCTGAAACCTACCTCAGTAAACCTATCACAGGATTCATCAACACCAGAAGCCGTGAGGCTGTGCAGGTCTGACTAGTTCAATTGCTACTGAGCTTCCTCTGTTGGTGTAAGATCTCTTATCAGGATGCTAACAAAGTGGAGTGAGATGGAGTGTAGTCTATCTATCACTTTCAAACACACCTGTGAGCAAGCCATGCACACGTGCCATTCTGCAGCAGCTGCAGACAAAAAACATGTGCCTACATGTCTGTTTGGGAGACTGTGAGCTAGAACACATCCACACCTATGAACACTACTCATAAAATTCAAACAGGGGTTGTGGAAGATGTTGTGCTATAATGGTCTAATGCATTTGATGCATATATATTTCAGTGTCATTTTACAATACAGAATTATTTGAGGTTTTAATACTATTTTCCAAATATTTATCACTCAGTGTTTTGGCATGATGAAAACTGTTCTTGCCAAACCGAATTATATACTTGTTATCCTGAGGCCTAGATAAACCTTTACTTTTTAAAGCAAAATTGTAGTGTAAATACTGAATAAACAGACATGAGGAAGATCTGCTGAGATCTAATAAAACCAGTGCCAAGCATGATTTCCTCTTCTCAATAAAACTTTGTGTGGGAGAACCTCCAACGAGTTTGCTGAATCATGCCATGAATGCATCAACAAACCAATTTATTTGTGCTTCCAAGACAAAGTAATTTAGAGCATCTTTGAGCACCTTTCTCTTGTTTACTTGAACCCTAACAAACCTAATACCATATTTACTTATTTGAGCCTGAGAGAAGAAGATTGCAAAATTCCCACTTAGGAAGCATTTTAGAAGTGCCCATCATCAACCATACATCTAACAAGTCTTTCTCCACAAGAACCTCAATATTTACTTCCATGCAGACTATAATTCGAGTTTGGCCCCTTTTGGGTGAAATTCCATTTTAATTAAAGTGTTTTGATATAAAGAAGGTCGGTCCCAAAACAATGCAGCACTGTCATCTCTTGTGAGGGAGACATTTAAGAACAGATACTCAAAGGTGAGGCAGAAAGGTGTCTCTTGTGGGTGATTTAATATGAAACACTCCCCCAAAGAGCACAATAGTGGATTTATTCTCAGAGAGAGGGTAAGTGCATTTTGGATGAAACTATGCTTGCTTGAGGCTAAAGGAAAGATTAGTTACTCTGTCTAGGAACATCCCACTGTCTGATATGACAGCGGTCTTTCAGTACTTGTCAGCGACTGGTGGTGTTTTTCTTTGCTAGGAGATTAGTTTTTGAAATCTTGAGTCTTTCTGGTTGCACTGATTGGAAGCAAAGTCCTGAGGTGAAAACAGGAAACTATAGAAAAGAACAAAAGTAATGTTAGGAGCCTGGACCTTTTCTAACAACAAAGATTTGTGACAGAGTTGATACGGATCACCACATTCATTGTCAACTGGTGAATACAAGATAATTCTTTGGGACTTCTGTGTGGCGCCTTGTATTTCCCAGCAGACACAACTTTATATTCATTGTATTCATTACTATGTAGCCTCTCCCTCTGCACTAAAGCTCTCCACAAGTACTGGTGTCAAATTGTTAACATGTCCGATTTTGTTCTCGCATCTGCGGGTGGTTGATTATGAGGGCACAGTCTGACTCATTCTCTCCACCAGTGTCTGCCTTCTCTGCTCCATGCAGACATCTGGAGGCCTTTAGGGCCAGCCCCAGTAATTCACAGGTCAGAGACACTTTAAACAGCAACCCCAAAACATGTCAGCAACGACCAAATGGACTGGGACACTATTTGTGGCAGCTTGGTACCTGCTGTTTTAAAAGAATTCTGCTTTATTTTCATATTTATAATATTCTTTCTAGTGGTAGAAGCTGCTATAAAGAAAAAAATCTTTGAATGGATAATATAAATTCCATTTAGCTGTTTAGTGGTTGGTGAGAGTTAAACAACACAGCATGTTTGCAATGCTGAACTCAAGATCAGTTTGTCCTCTTCATGAATCCACACACCAGTGTGTATTTTTGTTTTTCTGCATATTTCATAGGCAGCAAGGTGGTGCAGTGGGTTGCTACCCACAGTTCCACTTTCCAGAGTTTGTTTCTATATTCAGGTTACTGTCTATGTGGAGTTTTACAATGAAGAAAAAATATATGTTAAAAGAATTGCTTTTATAATAGCATAACAAGCATGAAGCCTGCACACATGATCAAAGAGAGGAAACATTCATATGATGACTGTTTATTGTAACATTTGGTATATTGCATACATAGTGCATACATGTTTGAATATCCATCTGAGAAAATAGTTTTTAAATCAACGTTGTAAAGCATGTTGTTCAAAAACTTCCTCATTAGTTAACACTCAAAGACCATAAACACATATCTTCATGAAATCATAACAACAGCCAGAAACCTTATAGATATGGAACATCTGGTCATAATATTTAGAAATGTATGTAATATCAGATCAATATTGGTGTAGTAGATAAAGTCCTTCAGACTTGCTTCAGTTCTGTGAATGCTATAATTGATGTCGTAGTGGTACCAATATGGGAGCTCAATGGGAACTGATCTGAGAACAGATGGACATTGACATTGGGCCTCATTTATTAATCTTTTAGTTGTATGTAAATGATTGTGTAAGCCAAAATAAACTAAAATGTTCCTCCAGATTTACACAAATTTTGGAAACACAGATTGTCGTCGTACTCATATGTGTCTGTTTATTTTTTTTTTACATTCTTTAAATAATGTCCATAATATAGGACAACTTGAGAATGTGCTCCCTTATATTATATCGGTAGAGCAAAATGGTTTTATAAAGGGATGTCAGTTGTTTTTCAATACCCGCACACTCTTTAATATAATTTATTCAAAGCATTCAGCTATACTTCCTGAGATTGTAATTTCTTTAGATGCCGAAAAAGCATTTGATAGGGTTGAGTGGGAGTATTTGTTTGCAGTTTTGAGGAAATTCGGATTTCGGGGATAAATTTTTTTCTTGCTTTAAGTTTGTAGGTGCATCCTCTTTGGTTCCTTTAAGCAACAACCACTTATTTCCTCCATCGTGTTTGGGCTCTACATTTTCAGTGTGGTATAACAAGGGCATTAAACAATTAAAAACCAATTAAAGATTAAAGATGCATCTGTTTCGTTATTTTCAAATTCGAAATTTTGTTTCTAGATGTTTTCCTAATTTCCCCTCTGCGCCTCCAGAACAGTCTTGGGAAAGCTTGTTTTCAAACAATCCACATCAGAGCGGAATGATTTCTAAGATATATGATTTTATTCTGGTGTTAGGTAGTGAGTCGGGTACCAAAATTAAGAATGCATGGGAAATGGAATTAGGGGTACAAATAAGTGAAGGGAACGTGCTATTGGTAGGATACAGTCTACCACTTCTTTGCTCATCTTAGGCTCATTCAATTCAAAGTTTTACATAGGGTCCATTTGTCTAAGTCGAGACTTTCTGTAATATATCCAAAAGTAGAGGACAAGTGTGATAAATGCCATGGCTCTCCCTATCATCTTGGTCATATGTTTTTCTTTTGCCCTGATCTCCATAGTTTTTGGACTGGTTTCTTTACTATCGTGTCCACTATTCTCAGAGTAGATTTAAAACCTTGCCCATTGATTGCTATATTTGGGGTTCCTTATGCCTCATTAAGCTCTGTACAAAAAGATATTATCGCTTTCACATCCCTAATCACAAGACGTTTCCTACTGTTGTATTGGATGTCTGCTAAATATCCAACCATCTCCCAGTGGCTTAAGGACATGATGGTTTTTTTTTTAATTCGAGAAAAAAAAATATACGATAAGGGGTTGTACTGACAAGTTTATATATATATATATATATATATATATATATATATATATATATATATATATATATAAATGACAACACTTTATTTAATATTTTATGGAGTTACAAGCCCTTCCCAGTTAAATTCTTTGCCTGTTGTAGGATTTTACAATATGTAAACAACCGGATATAGATATTGGTTAGCCATGATGAGCCGGGGTCTGGTGGAGGCGAGGGGGGTGGGGGGTGGTCTGGGGTTGTTTAGTTGATTATACTCTTTAATTTTGTTTTTCTTTTCTACACTCTGTATGTATGTATGTATGTATGTATATGTATGTGTATATATATGTAGAACACAAAATGAGAATGATATTGCATTTATGTGACAGGAAGTATGTGTTCTTTTTCAATAAAAATGTTTTGGAAAAAAACAACAATATAAAACAACTGTTTTTCACAAAATTTTTCGATGATATTCTTAGTCCCTGACATCACTATGTCAGGGACTAAGAATATCATCGAAAAATTTTGTGAAAAACAGTTGTTTTATATTGTTGTTTTTACTAGCATGAGGATGTGTTTTTGATAGAGACTACAGTGAGTGTAAGTGTATCTGAATCTGAGTGTAAGTGTATCTGAATTCCTAAAATACCACATTCATTTGTATTGGTTAACTTTTGAGCAGTACAAACAAGTAGGATAACCAACAAGTTTGCAAGTAAGGAGGACAATTTTCAAAAACAAAAACAATACTTCAGAAAATAGAATACAGAAAAGAATCACTAATTTTTTTATATTTGTGATAACAGGCAAGTGGCTATTAAAATATAGTGTTTTCCTATGAGGGATTATGCTTGGAATATTGTGTATTGTGATGTGAATGCTTGGTGGACATGTGCTTCATATTTGGCACGAGACAAGATGTTTAACTAATAAAACTGATCCTTTCCTGTTTTCTTTCTATTGCTTTCTCAGGAGTAATGCACAGTGGTGTGTGTGTGTGTGTGTGTGTGTGTGTGTGTGTGTGTGTGTGTGTGTGTGTGTGTGTGTGTGTGTGTGTGTGTGTGTGTTGAAGAAGGAAAAAGTCAGGTCCCTGTCCTTGATTTACCCCACTTAAACATTTTGCTGGCTTGAACCCAGTCCCAAAGCCTTCTAGACTGAACTTCTTGATCCTAAAAGATTCACAGATGATGGCAAATGATGAGTAGAGATGAGTAGATGCCAAAACTCCAAACAAAATGACATAATGGGAGCTGTATTAGCTGATAAAAGTGCTAAAATAACTTTTATGTCACCATATTGGAATTAGTCCTACTGTCCAGTTATTGTGTCACTCTCCTGCTCATATTTTCATGGGAGTATTCTTGTCTGAATTCTTAGT
This sequence comes from Ictalurus punctatus, assembly GCF_001660625.3. Classification (NCBI taxonomy): domain Eukaryota; kingdom Metazoa; phylum Chordata; class Actinopteri; order Siluriformes; family Ictaluridae; genus Ictalurus; species Ictalurus punctatus. Next base: position 7,222,612 of record NC_030441.2, read on the forward strand.
CAGGCAATAAGCAGACATACCCAATTTCTCAAATCAGTTGGTCTAAGTAGGGATGAGTGCATTCTTTTTCACTGAGATAAGCTTGCATTAATCTGTAGTTATGATGACACAAAATGACACTATAAAGCTTTCAGAGAAGTCAACATCCCGATTTCATGAGAAATTTGTATGAATTTAAATTAAAGAAGGCAATGTGATTGGCTTTTATAAGAAAGAGCATGAACCCTAACCTTGCCCATAACCATAACCTTAATCTTCACAGGTTCTCAGATAAATAGTGCAAACTGTTGGAAGTGAAAATATACAAAATAACATTTTTACAATCACAATCAGCAATGTAAATATACAGTTAAATCATAAAGACAATATTTTGTAGGCCAACCTTTAGTGTCTGGGAACTATAATAACAGGACAAAATATTTATTTGTGGTATAATACATTAATTATTGTTAGTGGATACAACTGAAACTATATGAAAAATACACTTTTTGTTAATAATTAAATCACTCACTTACTTTCAGTAACCACTTTGACCTGATCAGGGTCACAGTGGAGCCAAAGCATATACCAGGAGCACTGGGTGTGAGATGGGAATATCTCAGTCCAATCGCATGAGATGGGAATATCACAGTCCAATATACTAGTCCAATCGCAGGGCACGATGCACACACACATTCACACAATCATTCACACCATCTTAACTAATCCACCTAGGTGTGAGGAAACGTATATATGAAATGTTGAGCTCAATTTTCAAATACCATGCACCTATATTACAGCTATGATGTTTTTGCTAATATTTATATATGTTGGATGGAATATGACAGAAGTTCACATCATCTCAGTCAAGCACTTATAAGTAGTTTTTTTTTCTTAACTGGACTTACAGTTCCCTCCATTAATATTGGAACCCTTGGTAAATATGAGCAAAGAGGGCTGTGAAAAATTGTCTTTATTGTTTAACATTTTGATCTTTTGTTAAAATAATTCATAAAAATTTTCTGCTCTCATGGATATCAAACAATTGCAAACAAAACACAGGTTTATCAAAAATATCATTATTAAATATACTGTAAGGGCACTGTAAATATTGAATAAAATCATTTTACACAAATGTTTCTGTCCTATGTCTGAGAAATTATAGTTTAACTACAAAAGATATAATTAAATGGAGAAAAAAAAATTCCAGGAACTATGAGAAGCAGTATATGACATCTGTGCACTTCATTCTATCAGTGTTTGGCGAGTTGAATGAAATTTTAATAGGGTTTAACGAGTGTCATAATCACTTTTCTGGCATCCACAAAATCCTCCACTCTTCAACATATGCTAATTCAATCTGAGATGATTTTTTTTCACTCAGATACCTAATGTCAGCAGTAGGTTATCTTTTACATTTCAAGCTGTATGACACAACCAGTCATTATTAGTTTCATTGTTGCTTTGTTAAGACTGAACAAATTGTCAAGTACAGCTGAATGAGACTCCAGACAATTTTAGGTCTTTAAGGTACAAAATATATTACATGTATGTATATATATATTTTCTCTATAACTAATATATATATATATATATATATATATATATATATATATATATATATATATATATATATATATATATATATATATATATATATATATATATATATATATACACACTTACCAGTGTGGGGCACATGCCCAGTGTGAATCTTCAAATACTGACACTGCAGTCTACAGAGACTTGCCAAAGTTTTTAGGCTGCCACAAATGGAAATCATCATTGAGGTTGGCAGCAATCCACCCAACCAGATGTGCACTCTCTGCAGCATGAGTAGGTTCTCCATTTCTCCTGCTTCCATCATTCCTCTGGATTTAATGTAGTTTTATATAATATACCATCTGCAAATATCTTGTTCATTTTGTTGCTACTTACATGCTACTTATTTAATTTTGATAGTTTTTGACCAACAGAGGGTATATTTTAATGTATGTTTTAATGTATTAAGGTATGCTTGGTTCTTTATATAATCAGACAAGAGCAATAATCTTCTCCTTGTTAGTCCATTCATGGTTGAACTGATGAACTATTCTGATAAAACAGTAAATCAGTACAGCAATTAAATTTACGTGAAAGGGACAAGTTTATGCCAGGTTGTTTTGTATACGAACCCAGATGATTGCATCAAACATGTGATATGATATGATCATGTTTATTTACCTGAGCATCTAATGTTAGATGATTCATAAATCTACACTGATGAAACTGCTAATTTATTGATTTCAGTATATTTCAATATAGATGTATATAATGTAATATAATATATATGTTATATTACATGTCACAATTTCCCCTCGTGCAAGTGCTGGAACATGCAGCATGCTCTGAAACTCAAAACAAAGTTCGCAGTGCGAGAGCGCTTCAGGGTTTTTCAGTGACATTGACTTTGTTTACATCCTACACATGCATCTGTTATGATTTATTTTCTGTCTCTGCCACTGTATTGTCAGAGATTGTTTCCCGTATGTGTCATCATTGTTCTCAGTTGTTTTATGTTTCACCCCTGATTATGTCTGGTATTTAAACCCCTCGTATATATATGTATTTTGTGAAGTAATGAGTTTTATCACAGTGCCAAGCCTTTGTTCCTTGTTTCTGTGCCATAGTTTTGATCTTGTTCTCCTCCTTGTTTTTTGATTCTTGTTTAGCCTCGTTTATGCCCATTTTAGATCGCCTCACCTATTGCCTGTTTTGACCACGTTATTGTCTCACATTTTGCATTTGTCTGCCTGCCTGTCTTTAATAAAGCTCTTTTCTGCACTTGCATCCATCCTAACCCCCATTACGTGACAGAATACATTGCCACACCATGGATGCAGCAGGAAGACAGAGGAGACGTCACGCTAGGGAAACCAAGCAAATGGTCCCAGCTTTGGATTCAATCTAGTTTCCCCAATGGACTGCCATAGATCTCCCAGATCCATATGATGGGTTTTTTGGCTAGCCTGAATATTTCCTTTTTGACTGCCAGTTCTATTTTGCGAGCCTAGCAGACCCCAAGCCTGACAAGAAGCAATGGCTATGGTTCATGTGGACCTGGTTCTTCGGCCCAGCCCACCAGTGGGCACAGCTTCTAGTTGCCATAGGATCCAGTGGACTTGAGAACGTAAAATCAGCTTGTGGGACTATTTGTGAGAGCGTTCGGGAGCCCATATTTTCCGGAAGAATATCTTTTGGGGGAGGGGGGGCAGCCTGGCAGATAAACCACCTATTCATTGCAGGCAAGCAGGGCAGCCCTCACAGCAGAGCTCCAGTCAGAGGTCAATGTGACAAACTCATCCCCAGAGCCACAGCCGGAGGTCAACGTGGCGACCTTATCTCCAGAGCTCCAGCCTGAGACCCATGAGGTGGTCTCCCCTGCAGAGCTCTAGCCTGAGACCCAAGAGGCGATCTCACATTCAGAGTTCCTGCCAGGGGTCAACAAGGCGACCTCACCTCCAGAGCGTCAGTAGGAGGTCAACATGGTGACCTCCTCCTCAGAGCTCCAGCACAAGACCCACGAGGTGGTCTCATCTCCAGAACTCCCATTGAAGGTTGAAGAGACGGCCTTCCAAACCCTGTTCCTGTCTGATGTCAACGTCAAGGCCAATCAAGTTCTGCTCATGCCTGAGTCTACTGACACGGCCAACCAAGCTCTGCCTGCATCTGAGTCTGCTGACATGGCCAATCAAGTTCTGCCATCCTGCTCTGCTGAAGTCGTTGCTCTGCCTTCCTGCTCTGCCGAGGACATTGTTCTGCCTTTCTGCTCCTCTGAGGACGTCGCTCTGCCTTCCTGCTCCGCCAAAGCTGACAATCCAGCTTCCCACACCTGGGTGCTGCCAAGGGACCCCAGCAAACCTGCCCCAGCCTCATGACTGCTCCTCAGCTCCTTGAGGAGCGTGCTAGCTGTGGGACAATGCCTGCCTTGGGACCTGAGGGGCTGTGAAGACATTTTGCACAGAGGGTCAGGACCACCAGGGGAGGGAGTGTTTTCTGGCACTCCAGGAGTAGCCCTTTGGGGGGGGGGTTGTCACGATTTCCCCTCACGCAAGCGCTGGAGCACACAGCGTGCTCTGAAACCCAAAGCAAAGCTCGCAGCGCAAGCTTGCGCTTCCAGGTTTTTCAGTGACATTGACTTTGTCTATATTCTACATGTGCATGTTATAATTTCTGTCCTGTCTCTGCCACTGTATTGTCATTGATTGTTCCCCATATGTGGCATCATTGTTCTCAGCTGTTTTTTGTTTCACCCCGATTACGTTTGGCATTTAAACCCCTGTGTGTCTATGTACTTCTGTTATCACCGTGCCAAGCTGTTGTTACTTGTTTCTGTGCCATAGTTTTGATCCTGTTTTCATCCTCGTTTTTCGATTCTTGTTTATGCCCATTTGCAGATCGTCTGACCTATTGCCTGTTTTGACCATGCTGTTGTCTCATGTTTTGGATTTGTCTGCCTGCCTGTCTTTAATAAAGCTCTTTTCTGCACTTGCATCCATCCTAACACCCATTACGTAACAGTAAATGTGAATATAATGAGGCTTTTTGCCTGTAACTGACATTATAATATCCCCCTTAATCAACCCTCTGGATCAAAGTTTGATTTCTAATGGGATCTCAATATAGGTAGTATGGAGATAAAGTTATACGATCCATACCAAGTTGGCTGTTGAGAGACTCCTCCAAAGCATTCATCTTTTCATGATTCAGTGGATACTTGCACTAGGAGACTAAATAAGTAGCAGTGGTCAAATATTTTTTTAACAATACAAGATGCAAAATCACTGATTTGTCGATCCAGACAGGATTAAAATGATTGGATGATTATAGACTTGGTCAAAAACAGGTAATTTGTTCTGCTCTCAGGGGAGGAGGGTGAAAAACACTGACATGGCAGATGGAAATAAAATCACAGAGGAGTATCTGCAAATGATGGAATTACTCCAGGTCACCATGTAAATTTATTCTCATCCAAATGGATGAGAGTGCCAGAGTCCTTTGTGAAAATTGGTGTAATGGAGTCCCAGCATCCAGCCCTTGAGCTTTTGACAGCATTGAATTGAAATCAGTACTGTCAAGTGTCTGCTACAGTTAATGCAGAGTGTCTGATTATCTGACACCTTGTGGCTAATGGTTAAGATAATACAGTTTCTTTTATGTTTACTACAGTGTCATGATTTTCCTGTACAGTGTCACCAGCAATCTGCTCTGCTACTATACTGTACTACTGATTCTGATTCTGGAGATCAACACCCATAATGAATTATAATTTTGGCACTTTTGAAAGATGGTATCTATGAAATACCAAATGGTATCTATGAAATCAGGATTTTTTTAATAATAGAGGAAGGACAGAGCTGTCTCTTACAGGAAAACAGGCACAATTTAGAAAATCATAAAAATTTAATATTATGTAAAATAACAGGCACCGGTACCCTTGAAAGTTATGCAAAAAATTCCACAATGGTTTTGTAGAGGTTTCTGCACACTGACAAAAATGCAAACATAAGTAAGGGTGCCACTAGCTTCACTGACAGATTCTAAGCAGAAAACAAACCACTGGCACCAAAAATTACCAGACAACAGATAAAACACCTGTGGTGCCTGTGGCTTTTGTTTAGGTCTGCATTTACGGGAAAGCCTTGTGCCTGGTGCAACACTGACTAAATAGGAGAAAGCCATTATAAACTGTTCTAAAGCTTCCACAGCCTAAACCAGACATGAGGGCCAAACCAGAAGCTGACTTGGATTTGCTGAACAAATTCCTGTGCAGGAAGTAGCTGTGACACAGCCCCACAATTAGAAGCATTCCAGCAGAGGGTGACAACCTGATAATGACACGCAATCAGAGCAGGGTATCATAACTGGTCTTAGATCAGGCTTTTGGTCAAATGTTTTCAGTTTTTTATTATTAGGTGCTGCTGAGGAGGCAAGTGTGAAGAAATGTCATTTCATACAAAATATGCTTCTTTTTTTTAATGGAAATGTCAGTATTTTAAGTCTGCAAAACATTGCAGCTAAAAACAGCATTTAGTGTACCTGTCACACAGCTCTGGGAGTCATTTAGTCTTTGATGACCCTAAAAGACTCAGGCATGTTTTTATCTATTACACAATCATCTGGATCAGAAAGATAAGTTGGATAGCCAACTGGTGTACCATGAAGATCTAACTTGAGTTCAGGTCATTAGAAGGGCTTCAAAGGAATCCAAGACTACTGTCTCACTAAACACTTTATATAGATAAACATGCACATGACTACTGGCCAGCCATTTTTCTGGTCTGTTTAGGATCTCTGCTGCACAGTAAATGTTTGATGTCCAGGCTCAGATGTCATAAATTAACGAAAGCCTGAACTTTCTTGTATTTTTTATTAGTAAAAAAAAAAAAAGGTACTATATTTGTACAAAAGTATTCAAACATAATAATATTCTTTTAGGTTGTCACACCCAGCAGCCACTGTATGACTGTGGGGGAGTTTACTTCTTGCATTATTCTCAGCCTCACACACCCTTATCACAAAGCTCATCACTCTTTTCAGGACCTCTTTGTGCTCTTTCATGTGCCTTGAATGATTTAGTGTAAACATAGTGGTATTTCATGCGTCATTCACATTTCAGTGGTGCAATATGGGCAACCGACTCTATCATCATGCCTCCCAGGAAGGACTTCTATCAAAGTGGGATATTCAATAAAGAAATAGCCGATGTGGTATTAAAAGCATAGATACCTGTTTATTTAAGAGTACAATGCAAGCAGCAGAAGGAATCATACATTTTATGTAATTCATAGTTTTGTTTTTTTGTTGTTGTTTTTTTTAGATTTCATTTCATTTGCTGTAATCACATGTGGCAGAGTGGTGCAGCAGGTACTGTTGCTGCCAGGGACTCCAGGGACCCCAGTTTAATGCTGAGCTTAGGGTACTGGCTGTGAATTTGTCTGCATGGGTTTTCTTGTGGGTTCTCTAGCTTCCTCCTACCTCCCAGGTGGATTGGTTACACTAAAATTGCCACTAGTTGTGTGTGTGTGTGTGTGTGTGTGTGTGTGTGTGTGTGTGTGTGTGTGTGTGTGTGTGTGTGTGTGTGTCCATGTCCTGTAATATACTGTGGAGTCATCGTGACCTTTACTAGAATAAAGCAGTTAAGATGAATGAATGAATTTATTCATTATTCATTTATGGCCAATAATAAGTGAGATGTGAATGGAGAACTCTGTGTACCATGTAATTCTTGCTTGGACCAGTGATTGCTAGAGATCACTATAATCATAGTGACCTAAATATGTGCCCAAGAGTAGAGATATGATCTCATTCTCTCCAACTCAATCAACCAAAGAGGCATAGTTAATCTTCAGTGGCACCTGTGAGGAAAACGCTTGAAGGTTTACACTACAGTGCAAAACAGTAGCAGAGATTGTGCCACACTGAATAACTGTGAAGGGAAAATGAAAAATACTGAGCTTACGTTGAGACAGAAAGGTAAGTCATAAATCACAGAGTGCTATTCTCTCTTTCTCCAGGTCCAGAAGGAGCACATTTAAAATCCATTAGTGATGGTGCAGCCAGCTGTACATCAGCAATGGTCATAAATTGCTTTATTGGATGAAGTTTCTGCAAAGTGATGAGCTAAGCGATACTGATTTCAAATGGGTGATTCAGACTTTTAGCATTGTTAGGGGAAGATAACACAAGCAAACTAATCTATCATGAGTTCTACTGTGTATCACCTGAAACAGTAATAATTAAATTTAAAACATGTCTGATAATTCTGTTTCTGATAACACTGTTGCTATTGTTGACAGCAAATTTGTTATCTTGCATTATATGATGGCCATCTAAGGGAAAGAATAATATAGGTGCCATGTAGTTTATTTTCTTCTATGCACTCTGTTCTAGCCTCTCTCTCTCTCTGTCTCTCTCTCTCTCTCTCTCTCTCTCTCTCTCTCTCTCTCTCTCTCTCTCTCTCTCTCTCTCTCTCTTTCTCTCTCTCTGAAGTCTGGCTGTTTGTTCAGACCTATTGACATTAGGCCTCTTGGTCCTTTCTCCCAAGTCACACAGCTGTGTTCAATACAAATATACAGGACCCCCCTAGCCTTCCAGCTGTGGCAACCAAGGTAGTCCTATGAATGCTGTTCCACCATCCAAGAGACTAAATTATATCTACAATGGAGTATCCCAATGTTTGCACGTGTGGGAAAAATCCAAGATGAAGCTGGAGAAGTACCACATATCAAAAAGGTGAGAATGACACATATGTGATTTTTTTGTTGCCTGGAGATAATTAGGAAAAGATCCAGGTTCCTCCAACCATGACTTGAGCCAGAATAACATTTGGGTGCTTTAGCAAGTCATACATAAATAGAGGAATGTCCCTAGATTACAGATGGAGCCCACCTGCAGGTCTAGAAGTTATTCCATGGACAAAGGGTAAATGTTTATCATTCCTAAACCAAGTCTGGCCAACAAGTATATTCGATGTTTATTTAAAGTAAAAATGAGCATAAGCTGGGATATGGAACTGCACACAGAAAGACACTCATTTAAACATGGTTGGATGGTATTAAATCATTGTAATAGTAAACTTGTTTGGTTAAAAGGTATGTTTTCCACTTACATATTTGAGATACATAATGTCCTACATGTAAAAAACAAAACAAAAAAAACCCACATTATACTATATGGTGTAAAAACGTGGTCTTGTTAGATTTGTTTAAATCTGGAAATAACTTTCACTTGTATGTGACAAAATGTAACAAGAAGTGTAGGAAATAGAACAATTTGTGAGGATGGAGGGTGGGGGTAATTTTGATTAAGTATTCACACATTACTTTTTATGGACAGACTCTACACTACTAAAGCATTATAGAAGATTAAAGTCATGTCTGTCTGTCATGGCAGGTTACCGCCCTCACCAGACTGCATACATCTGTAGCCAATAAAGTTGCATAATTTCCCATCTCTCCTCCCATTCCAGGAGCTTCACTGTATACGTCAATGGTAGGGACAGATGGGGGCGTTTGGATGTTAGACAGAGGAGGAAACGTAAGTTGCAACGTATGTGAGAAAAATGGAATAAAAACAGACACATCATAGCCTGTTGAACAAACTGTTCTCTAGGTGGTGCAGGTGGCAGCCAAACAGATGTTGCACATCTGGCATTTATAATGTTGCTTTCACGATAACACACACATTGGTAGTGGACATGATACAAGCAATGTTCAAGTTTCAGGAAAACGTGATTGTAGTGTAAGCATAACTCATTACTTTTAAACATTTATCACAAAAATTTACTTGTGATTTGAAAATAATAACACATGAACTTTTATTAGGCGCTGGGTCTATCTATATGCTGTACTGCATTATCTACATCATCATGAGAGGAACCACTGCAAATTCACTGTATTGAAGAATTTTTGTTATATATATATATATATATATATATATATATATATATATATATATATATATATATATATATATATATATATAAGAAATATAAAAAAAATAAGCAAAGACAATAAGTTGAAATTGAATGAAGGCTGCTGGGGGTTGCATGCAAAAAAGAAGCAAGTGTGATGTGAGCATTAACTGAAGCTCTTGACCTGTATCTGCACGATTTTGATTATTTAAACTTTGTCTCTATTTAAACTTGACTTGACTTGCATTCATTACTTCATTAATTCATTATTATATCTAATAAAATAGAGTCCTATGACACTCTATATGTTTTTTTTTTTCTTGCAAGCTATTCAAGCAAGCTATTGGATCAGGCTATTTGGGTGAGGACTCCCACCTTTTTCAAAATGATTTCTCAAGCACACATAAAAATGTATTCAGAGACAACTTAACCACTGCCTGTTTGTAACCACAATATTTCATTCTGAAATTCATGTCAGAAAATAAACAAAATATGCCATTTTTAAAGCAAGATTTAATTTAGGAATATATAATTATGAAATAAATATTTATATGAATTGGTCATGTTACTACAATATTTCTCACTGCTATGCTTAGTGGTTCCTGTAATTCAGATATCTTAATAGAAAATGCTTGGAGCTGTGATCTGAGTGCACAAAATATGTGAGCATGCCAGTGCTGGTAGCTACCTGGAGTTCTCATTGCTGTTAAAAAGATTTCTTTTTCCATTTGGCCTGATTGTTTTGTCTTCTTCTGTATTCTACTGTGGGCTGGATTCCAGATTAAGGCAATTTTATTAACATATAGACAAAATGTGGTTAAAATGATTGCTCCTGCATATCTATTGACATAACTTCAATTAGCCTGTGATATTGCTACCTCATACCCAGTGTTCCCATGATAGGCTGCGGAATCACTGCAACCCTAACCAGGGTAAAGTGACTACCAAAGTAGTTACCAAAGACGAATGGATGAATAGATGAATGAACGAATACTCTAATCAGCATGGATAGATTACACATCTTGTAAGAATACTTGTATAAAATAGAATATGTGTAGAAGCATTTCTAGTTATTAACAGTTCTCAATGGATGTTTAGAGTGACTGCCCTGCAGTCTGGCACCAGTACCCTGGATATAGTGGAAAGTTGGAAACAGAAAGTGAATAGACATATTCACTGGCTGTAAAAAAAATTGCCTGTGGTTGAGGTCACATTTTAAAGCACCAATGTTTTTTCTAGAACTTGCCAATAGCATGATTAGGAAATTTGTTTTACAAGTCAGCAGTTTTAAGAACCCATTCTACCCAAATATATGCCCACCAAATTTTGAAATTGCACCCTGAAATGTTAGATTCTCACACACACACACACACACACACACACACACACACACACACACACACACACACACACACACACACACACACACACAATGGATTCCTGTGGCATTCTCAGTAAAATTCCACAAAGCTGTAAACTCAGAGGAAAATGTGCTTTTGAGTACAGCTGGACGGGAAGAGAAAGGACCTGTGCCAACTGTGTGGAAGTAACCTACTGGTCCAAGGATGGCCTGAGGATGACTGGGAGGATGCCACTAAAGGGGCATAGATGGTGTGAGACAGAAAGATTTAACAAGTGTGTAACAGTCAATTCATCAGCTCATAAACTCACCATAAGGCATCTGAGAAATAGAGAAGTGATATTTAACTCAAAAGAAGTGAAAGATTTGGTTAATATTATTTTGGAACTTGGTATTTATTTATGTCTTTATGAGGACCAAATGATTATTTAATACATTATGATAGTTTTGTGGGATAAAATTGCTTTAATGCAAAATAATTTACTCTTTATTTGAAAAACTAAAAGAACCTGATCTAAATCTTTCTGCTGTCATTTCAAGAATAATAATATGATCATTTAAAACTATTTTCATATAACAATAATGGTTGCCAAGGAAAATCATGAAACAGTTGAAATAGAGAAGTAAGAGAGTTGAAATTTTCCTTTTGGTTACTAAATATTGTATGTATGCCATTACTATGTTACGGCCGAGTTATATTGATGCATTCCTTTGTGTGCATGTGCAGAAACAGTGGCAACCTGAGTGCTATTATTGTTGTACTCACCTGTGCATTTTATGTACATTTAGGGGATTAAATGCAACATTCACTAGATTGCAGGTCAGAGCAAAAACATCCCTCAGCATCTGGATTCCAAGCCAAAATGTAAAAATGTTTAGCAATTTCAGGCACAATGCTGTTATACACACCGACAAGCTCTTGTAAACCTTAGTGTCATTGTTGTGACTCTTATCATTAATTGTGTCTCAAAAAAAATCTCTGACTTTACATTCAAAAGTATCTACAAATCTCGAAAATCCAGAAGAAGTACACTAAATGTAATGTTTGTCATTTGAGACACAATGCTAGTTTGTTTAATCAGTTGTGGACATAGGTCACATGGTGCTGTACTGCCCTCACTATTTATTTATTGCCCCCATTGTTATTGCACCTCGTGAAGTATGTGCACAAGTGACGCTCCAAACAACTGCAGTGTACACACAGCAGGTATCTTGTGTACATGTAGTTAAAAGCAAGTATAATTTTTTACAAGTCTTTACATGTATGTGCAGAAGGGGCAACTTCAATCATGATAATACTTTATATGCATTACTAAGAGGTCAAAAGGGTTTACTGCAGTGGATAAACACTGAACTGAAGAGTGACGTGTGGAGTAGTTTGTCAGAGAGAAAGAAAGAGAGAAAGCGAAAGCTTGTCAGAAGGGATGAAGCCAGTTCAACATAATGAGTAATGATCTCTGTATAGAGTCTGCCCACTCCAGAACATGGTGCTGTGATGAACTCTTCAAAGGGCTGAACTGTTTGTGTGGAATGCCAGGCAGCCTGGTCCAGGCCGTTTGAAGTCTTCAGGAGAGTGAGGCCTTTAAAAATAACCATCACTAGCTACTGTTCAGGTTATACCTAATGATTTTCACACACCACACACAGCCCATCTCAACATTCCACACCCTCTTTCATATACTCCCCATTGAATATGAGGTGGAGTTTCAGTTTATTTGCAAATTAACTCAGAATATATATTAATATGTATATGCATACATTAAAAAGAGCACAAATTTGAACATCTGCAATGACATCCACCTAATCTGGATCTAATTCATGAGACTGTCATACAGCAACAAAACTAACTTGGCAGTGCTGGGATTTGAATTCATAAACTCGCAACCACTAGTTGAATGCCTTAACCACTGAATATCACAGTTGGTAAATGGTCTGCACTTATATAGCGCTTTTTTAACCTTAGCTCGGTTAGCTCTACAAAGCGGTTTACACCGTTAAAACACACACACACACACACACACACACACACACACACACACAATTTGGGGTTCATCGTCTTACTCAAGGACACTACAATTAGTGGACAACCCGCTCTATCACCTGAGCCACCCAATTCCTACATAGTACATGACAATTTACCCTACAATTTGTGCAAGTTCTAATTTGGTATACTCAAAAATGACACACATGAGCACATAACAAAAATAAAGTTAAATGTTAATTAATTAATGCTATGATGTAAACATATATAGAGGATTACAGTCTCCTCTCAAAGTAAGACCAATTCTTTTGTTTTTGCGAAAGAAGCCATTGTGAGCAACTTGGGGTTCAGTGTCTTACCCAAGGACACTTCGGTATTTGGAGTCATGCGGGACGGAAATCGAACCGCCATCCCTATGATTAGTGGACAACCCACTCTACCAACTGAGCTACAGCCACCCCAAAACCTGAATTTGAATCCCATTGAAATGTTGTGGGGGGATTTGAAACAGGCAGTACATGCAAGAAAACCCTCAAACATCTTGCAACTGAAATAATATTGCATGGAAGAGTGGTCAAAAAAGTTATTTCTGCTAATGAGTCAATAGTTAGTTTCACAAGAGGTATATCAACTTTATTAATATGCACTGTTTCAAAGATGATCAAATGTTTGCTTGTCTAAATAAGTCAAAAAAGCGAACAATTTCCATGGGGTATACTTATATTTTCACATGATGTATATGCCCAAGAGTCCACATTCATATCAGCTCTATACATACACACATTATACATATATTGACTAAATGAGGTAACAAAGATCCAAATCTGTGCATTCTGATTCATATTTACAAATTAGATGACATGCCACTAAACCCTATTAGCTACAGTATCTCACAAAAGTGAGTAAACCCTTCACATTTTGTAAATATTTGATTATATCTTTTCATGTGACAACACTGAAGAAATCACACTTTGCTACAATGTAAAGTAGTGAGTGTACAGCTTGTGTAACTGTGTAAATTTGCTGTCCCCTCAAAATAACTCAACACACAGCCATTAATGTCTAAACCGCTGGCAATAAAAGTGAGTACACCCCTAAGTGAAAATGTCCAAATTGGGCCCAATTAGCCATTTTCCCTCCTCAGTGTCATGTGACTTGTTAGTGTTACAAGGTCTCAGGTGTGAATGGGGATCAGGTGTGTTAAATTTGGTGTCATCACTCTCACACTCCCTCATACTGGTCACTGGAAGTTCAACATGACACCTCATGGCAAAGAACTCTCTGAGGATCTGAAAAAAATAATTGTTGCTATACATAAAGATGGCCTAGGCTATAAGAAGATTGCCAAGACCCTGACACTGAGCTGCAGCACAGTGGTCAAGACCATACAGTGGTTTAACAGGACAGGTTCCACTCAGAAAAGGCCTCGCCATGGTCGACCAAAGAAGTTGAGTGCACGTGCTCAGCATCATATCCAGAGGTTGTCTTTGGGAAATAGACATATGAGTGCTGCCAGCATAGCTGCAGAGGTTGAAGGGGTGGGGGGTCAGCCTGTCAGTGCTCAGACCATACGCCGCACACTGCATCAAATAGGTCTGCATGGCTGTCGTCCCAGAAGGAAGCCTCTTCTAAAGATGATGCACAAGAAAGCCCGCAAACTGTTTGCTGAAGACAAGCAGACTAAGGACATGGATTACTGGAATCATGTCCTGTGGTCTGATGAGACCAAGATAAACGTATTTGGTTCAGATGGTGTCAAGCGTGTGTGGCGGCAACCAGGTGAGGAGTACAAAGACAAGTGTGTCTTACCTACAGTCAAGCATGGGAGTGTCATGGTCTGGGGCTGCATGAGTGCTGCCGGCACTGGGGAGCTACAGTTCATTGAGGGAACCATGAATGCCGATATGTACTGTGACATACTGAAGCAGAGAATGATCTCCTCCCTTCGGAGACTGGGCCGCAGGACAGTATTCCAACATGATAACGACCCCAAACACACCTCCAAAATGACCACTGCCTTGCTAAAGAAGCTGAGGGTGAAGGTGATGGACTAAACCCTATTGAGCATCTGTGGGGCATCCTCAAATGGAAGGTGGAGGAGCACAAGGTCTCTAATATCCACCAGCTCCGTGATGTCATGCTTGTATCTTTCTCATTTGTAAGTAGCTTTGGATAAAAGCGTCTGCTAAGTAAATAAATGTAATGTAATGTAATGTCATCATGGAGGAGTGGAAGAGGACTCCAGTGGCAACCTGGGATGCTCTGGTGAACTCCATGCCCAAGAGGGTTAAGGCAGTGTACTCACTTTTGTGAGATACTGTATATTTTAGTGTGAGGTTCCCATATGTGCAATACTCACATGTTATTACTCATAGGACTACTTACTATATTTGCTCTAATTATTTCTAAAATTGATATCAATTGATTATCAATTGAATTATTTATAAGCTACAAGCCAAACATTTTTATCTACAAGCCAAGCATTTTTAGGTTGTTAAAATGTTACACTCAAATTTACATGCACTCCATCCAGAAATTAATGTACATGTACAAATACATGTTTACATTTTCAAAAGATGAAATTGATGAATAATGAATTTGCATACACTCAATTTACAATCAAATTTGACAGTACATGAGTTTGACGAAAAAGGGCCATTTGGGGCAAAAATCTGACATCTAGTTTCCCTAGATCTTATCTTATCTTTATACATACATACACACACACACACACACACACACACACACACACACACACACATATATATATATATATATATATATATATATATATATATATATATATATATATATATATATATATATATATTTATATTAAGGTAGCTTGGAGATCCCCGTGCTTTGAATCTCTTGGGTCACTTTTATTTGACCCTAAATATACTGCAATGTATATTATAATGTATATTATTATAAATATACTGCAGTCTGTAAGAATTTGGATTGTGGACAGTATTTTGTCACTGTCCTCCATCAAACTGGATAAGAAGTCAGAATATTGGGATGCTAAAAATTAATAAAGAATAAGAATGTTTCACTTTTTAGTACCTGAAAAGTGTCCTATACTGTAGCTGCTTTATTAGTACGGTTTGTTAAAATGTTATCCAAAGAGTTTTGAAATATTTGACTGAATCTAAACATCAGAATTCATCAATAAAGTTAAGGGATGTAGTTTCACTGGCAGACTTTTTTTTTTTCACTGCACCTTTCTGTCCCCATACTTATGCTTATGCTATGAGTTATGCTGATGTACTGACCTTCTTGTTGAGGTCATTGACACATGAATGTCAAATGGAAGCAGACTGCAGATGACAAAGCCACATCTACAGTAGTATCAACTAACCCTTTGCCAAAATAACAACAGAGCAAGTGTCTAATTATCTTCAGGCCACTACAATGTGACAACTGTGTGAAAAATTATATACTTCATCCGTTGTAAGTTTAATAATTGTATTCATACATAACAGTCACATTGTTATTGTTAGATTTTCTATCCAATGTGCTGGAGTACAGTGTTAACTCAACAAACCTTAATGACTATCCAAATATTGCACTCACACCTCCAGGGTCACACGGCCCTGTGTGTGTGTGCGGAGTTTGCATGTTCTCCCCGTGCTGCGGGGGTTTCCTCCGGGTACTCCGGTTTCCTCCCCCAGTCCAACGACATGCATGGTAGGCTGACTGGCATGTCCAAAGTGTCTGTAGTGTAATGTGTGGTGTGTAAATGTGTATGCGATTGTGCCCTGTGATGGATTGGCACCCTGTCCAGGGTGTACCCCACCTTGTGCCCCATACTCCCTGGAATAGGCTCCAAGTTCCCCGTGACCCTGTAGGATAAGTGATATAGAAAATGCATGGATGGATGGATAAATGACATTCCATTTTTGTCAGACATTGAATTAATAACCTTATAATTTCTAAATAAACAAATAAATACACATACAAACTTTCAGAACTCCTAGTCTCTGTCTTGCTAATGGTTAGGTAATTTTTTATGGGCAGGTTGCTGAAGGCCTAGCAGTGAGTTGGGTGTGGTCAAAAGGCGCACATTCAGCAGAAGAGGTGTGAAACCCACAGTGAGGCAAACAGTGGCTCAGTAGCTAGGCAACGGCAACAGTAGACCCTCTCTCCTTCCCACATGTTGCGGGAAGAGGCGTCTGTGTTATAGGTAATGTTGTTGTGGACACGGCCTTTGTTGACACGCACATTAAACAGCAAACCTTCCATCATATACACCATAACACACATGGCCGTGTACTCTTATCATGTTACCTACAAACCCATGCATCGACAGCGAATAACCAAATTTATGTTGAGTTCAAAGAGGACAGAAATTTTCAGCACTTTGTCATGAAAATCTGCAACATGGCTCAAGATAAACAAAAGAGCTAGACAACTTAATTTCTCTATCTCTCCATTACAAACACAAACAATGGGAAGATTGATGGGTTTCAAAGTGGAGTCGGCTGTGGCTGACCCAGTAGAGTCCAACTGTGAAGCTTGTCCATCACTAGGTTTCTGGGAAGGCACTGAATGTGCAACTGGATTTTAGCATACACTTACTTTCTGGAGGTGACCAGTGTGCATAATTGTGCATCTCTAGCTGTCTCTGTTTTGACATGGTTTATAGGCATCTTCAGGTATGTATGTTGACCAAGTGCATACTTGCAATAAAAGTGTTTATGTATTTAATGTCTATGTATAGGAATGGTTGCATAGTCATGCAGAGTCACATGTTCACCACCCACCTACAAACACACACACACACACACACACACACACACACACACACACACACACACACACACACAACTTGGTCCTAATAAGCTTGCTGAGAGCAATTTCTTAGATTATCACATCTGTGCTGAAATCTCCAGGGAGATTTTCCCATGCTTGCTCCCAAACAGAGTCAAGCCCTGCTCGGTTGTAAATTAAAATTGTGGAGCCGTCCAGGATGGAGCCTCACAACCCATGAATCCTGCCCACAGATGACGTCTCAAGCCCTGTTAATGGCTCCTCCAGTGCTGTATCTGTTTCATCCTGCATGCTAAACTAAACTCATTTTGATGCTTTGCTGTAGGCACACACCATACTGCACTTAGGTCAGGCCCATTCCAGGTCGAGTGTTCTCAGAGCAGATGGTATGGTATTTATGGGCCTTTTTTCCTGTACATGTAAATACGTCACTGGCTTTAAGAAGACGCCAGTTCTAGTCAATTAACACCTCAACCTTTGGCCTGAAGAGTGTTAATCTAATGAGATGCTCTAGAGACGCCTTCAGTGGCTTTCTTTGTAAAGTCAACAAACTGTAGGTGCTTTTGAGTCATTTAGCCAGTTATTCAGACATTGATCTTAATTCGGTACAAGAATTAAAGGTTTTCACTAACACACTGAAAATTTAATCCCAAAATTGCACACATCAGTATTCAGACCTTTAGAAGCTATTCAGAAGATGCATGAGAGTTATGTTTGCAGAGGGTGGAGTAAAACATAGGCATGTCTCAGTTACATGTAATTCTGACCTTGAATTAATTAATTAGTAATATTGTCCCTTCAAAAGTAATGAAATTCTATCACATCTAGAAAGACGTTTTTATTTCTAGACTAGGACAGGACATTTTAATCTGGTGCACTGCTTATCTCAAAGACTATTTTTTAAATGGGAAAATGTATGAATTAGATAAAGAGCACAGTGAATTTACTGATTTGATTTATTGATTTAACTACTTAAAGTATTCATTCATTAATTTTCTTTCCACTTTTCCTGGTGGCAACAGGCTGAGAATGTCAACTGAGACTTCTTTATCCCTAGCCACGGATTCCAGCTCCTCCTGAAGGATCCCCAGATGTTCCCAACCTAAATGTGGGATATAATCTTTCCAATAGGTCTTGGGTCTGCACTGCGTTCTCCATCCAGTGAGACAGAGAGTAACTTCAATAACCCTGTGGAGGAACCCCATTTCCTGTCTGTTCTCACACTTGATAGGTGAAGATAGGGATGTAGATTGACCAGCTTAAGTCACCAACTTTGAATACAGCCCTGTGTTTGCTAAAAGTCCTATAAGTAGATAACGATAACCCAATTAAACAAATGAGACAAAATGTTATACTTGTTCATTTATTTATTTAGGAAAATTACCCAATATTACATATCTGTGAGTGGCAAAAGTATGTGAACCTGTGCTTTCAGTATCTGGTGTGACCCCTTGTGCAGCAATAACTGCAACTAAAAGTTTATGGTAACTTAATCAGTCTTGCACATCGACTTGGAGGAATCTTTGCCTGTTCCTCAGTACAGAACAGCTTCAACTCTGGGATGCTGGTGGGCTTCCTCACATGAACTGCTTGCTTCAGGTTCTTCCACAACATTTCTATTAGATTAAGGTCAGGACTTTGACTTGGCCATTCAAAAACATAAATTTTATTCTTCTTTAACCATTCTTTGGTAGTGTTGTAAGAGTTGTGTGCTTAGGGCCGTTGTCTTGCTGCATGACCCAGATTCAGTTCACAGACAGATATCCTGACATTTTCCTTTAGAATTCACTGGTATAATTCAGAATTCATTGTTCCATCAATCATGGCAAGCTGTCCTGGCCCAGATGCAGCAAAACAGGCCCAAAGCATAATACTACCACCACCATGTTTCACAGATGGGATAAGATTCTTATGCTGGAATGCAGTATTTTACCTTCCTAATCATTTAAACCAAAAATTCTATTTTGGTCTCATCAATCGACAAAACATTTTTTCCAATAGCCTTCTAGCTTGTCCATGTGATCTTTAGCAAACTGCAGATGGTCAGCAATGTTCTTTTTGGAGAGCAGTGGCTTTCTCCTTGCAACCCTGTCATACAAAATATTTGTTGTTCAGTGTTCTGCTGATGGTGGACTCATAAACATTAACATTAGCCAATGTGAGCAAGGCCTTTAGTTGCTTTGAAGTTACCCTGGGTTCCTTTGTGACCTCGCAAACTATTACACATTTTGCTCTTGGAGTGATCTTTGTTGGTCGACCAATCCTGGGAAAGGTAACAATGTCTTGAATTTCTTCAGTCTGTCTGAAGAAGAGTTTGGTGGAGTCCAAACTCTTTAAAGATGGTTTTGTAAACTTTTCCAGCCTGATGAGTATCAACAACACTTTTTCTGAAATCCTCAGAAATCGCCTTTCTTCATGCCATGATACACTTCCACAAACATGTGCTGTGAAGATCAGACTTTGATAGATACCTGTTCTTTAAATAAAACAGGGCACTCACTCACACCTGATTGTCATTCCATTTATGGAAAACACCTGACTCTAATTTCACCTTCAAATTAAACTGCTAATCCTAGAGGTTCACATATTTTCCCCCTTCACAGATGTGTAATATAGGTTCATTTTTCTCAATAAATAAATGACCAAGTATAATATTTTTGTGTCATTTGTTTAATCGAGTTCTCTTTGTCTACTTTTAGAACTTGTGTGAAAATCTGATGATGTTTGAGGTAATATTTATGTAGATATATAGAAAATTCTAAAGGGTTCACAAACTGTCAAGCACACTGTGCATAGCTGCAGTCACAATTTATGTGTTTTTAAATCCATTCCTCAAAGGACATCAAAGGATTCCCTCAGCTCTCCTGAGCACTTCAGACTCAACTGTTAGGATCACCTAATGCCCTGTCACAAGGGTCAGTACTCCTTCACTGCAATTACAGTAGGTCAAAGTCTGACTGACGTTATAGGAGACCTGCCACTGAGCTGCAGGAGTCAACATTTTGGTGGTGTCCATGGTGATTTTCCCACCTCTTTTCCTCTTGCTTGTGACTCTACGGAATGCAGAAAACATGGAGAGTTATGTTGCTCTCATGAAAAACATGATATCATATACTTTTAAGCAATAATTTAATCTCATCCAGTAATTTTTTTTTTATTTGCCATAATTCACTGATTTTTTTTAATATTGTCAAATTTTACTAAAGAAAAGCCTGCCTGTTTTTAACATATATGTTACATGTTAAGTCAAAATTCCCTAATGCTATAGTTTTTTTTTTGTTTTTGTTTTTTTTTGTAAAATGGCTGTGTATAGGGATTACAGGCCATTTTTTTTATAGGTGTTTCCAAAGATCAAGGCAAAGTAAAGGTCAAGGGTGGACACAGATTGACCCTGTCTTGCTCAGAATGGACACTGCAACTGATGCTTGGCTGAAGTGGCACATTCTTTTATGCATTCCATGCATTCTGTTCCTTCACTTTTGATGAGAAATGAGGATGACAAGATGAACAAAAAAAGAGCTTTTGACATGGCAACCATTACTCAAAACACTGGTTCTTTTATTTTGTTGATTTGTTTTAAAACACACATTTCCTCAAGAATACAAAGTCCTTCTTTGTGTTCAGTTTCCATATGTGGGTTACGCTGTGTGTGGCAAAGGATTATCATTTTCAGTTGTCTTCAGTGGCTTCCTTTGTAGAGTATAATCTGTCTATCAACAGTTGTTATTGCTCAAAACTGCTTTGTTTTCAACTGAACCAGTGAAAACTTTGCCAGTGATTCCAGTTGTTTGGCTAGATATTGATCTGAATTCAGTAAAATGAAAATGCTGTTTGATCAATTCTGCCAAGACCCATGTTATATTGGCATGTGATAAGCCTGAGATATTTCACATGAGTGAATGCTTGGCCTAAAACATCGACACTACCAATATTTACAAAAGATTGTGGTAAGAGGTGTAAGGAACAGGGCCCTCTTTAAAACAGCAGGTTAGTTTTTTTGCACTTCCAGATATTACATCTGAACATGCTTCATAAAACCTTAATATTGTTGCAAGAATGTTACTACAGTACCCTGGTATCTTCCCATGTGGTTACATAACTAATAATAAGTTCTTATTGCACCTGTCAAGGAGATAAGTACATTATATGGACTGCTGAATACATTCTTGTTCAGGAAACCCCTCAGCCATTGCAGGTGAATGAGAGCAAAGGAGGAGAGAGGATTAGAAGGGGGAGGGCAAAAGCGGTGAGATGAAAAAGCAGGAAGAGCAGTGGCTGATACAGATCAGAGTTGCAGAAAGATGGAAGAGAGCCCACTGGGGAGCTCTGGGAGCCTGAGAAGGCACATGAGAGGGAGGAGGAGGAGGCAAGGGAAAAGAGGAAGGGCTCAATGGACAGGTACAAAACAGAGGAAAAACAAGGACATGAAAGGAAAGTGGAGAAGGGGGCACACGCTTATAAGTCTTAAGCCTACCTGATCACAGGGCGCCCACCGCCAAACAATGGACCCAGTGTGTGGCTGTGTGAGGGAGAAGGGAGTTCTTAGTAGTTTCTGCCTTGGCATACCTGAGTAGAAAAAAGATAAGATCCAAAGGGTCTCCTCTTCCTCCATCTACTGTTCTTCTCCCTATCACTTTTAAGTTCCCTTTTCAAGGCCTTAGGAGATTAAAGGTGGGTGCTGATAAAAAAAAAAATAAAATAAAAAAAAGAAAGAAAAAACAGGGGCAGGGTAGGGTGGTGGAACATACAGGAAGAAAAAATGGAGAAGAGCAAGATGATAAGAACAATGGTGCATCTGTTCTTGGACATATATGACCATGAAGTGTGTGTGTGTGTGTGTGTGTGTGTGTGTGTGTGTGTGTGTGTGTGTGTGTGTGTGTGTGTGTGTGTGTGTGTGTGTAAAAATAGGTGTCTTGCTTGTTTTTAATAGAAGTCATTGTGGAGAACATAATATGTCGATGCTGTTAAAGCTAGAGGCTTTACTCATGAAGGAGAGAAAGTACAACTGTAAAGGACAATAGAAATGTGCAGTTCCTTTCTTCTTGTGCTTATCCTAATATGAATAGGAACCTTTTGTGTGTGTGTGTGTGTGTGTGTGTGTGTGTGTGTGTGTGTGTGTGTGTGTGTGTGTGTGTGTGTGTGTGTGTTTAATAGAAACAGGTCGGAAGAAAATACTGTAAATACTTTTTTTCATGATTCTCCTAACATAATGCAAAAGAATGTACCCCAAATGTAAGTTATGCTACCATTTTTACCGAAATAATATTAAGTACTTTAATGATGTTAAATGAAGTAGCCATGTTGTGCCTGATGAACCTCATAGAAATATCACTCATGCCATAGCTGTCACTGAAAGGAAAAATGAACGATAACAAAGAGAAGCCATCACACCGCCCTCAGTAACCTTTAGAAAGTTCCTTTCCTAATTTCTTTAAACTCTCTCTGTCTCTCTCTTTCTCTCTCTCTCTCTCTCTCTCTCTCTCCCTCTCTTTCTCTCCTACACTCTTCCTTCAAGCCAGATTCCAGCCTTTCAGGCTGAGATGAGGCCAGATCCAGCAGACTGATACTCCAAGATCCTGTCAGCACCAGCACTCATAGACACAGGGGCGCGTGCAGGCTGTAGTAGCTAAATACACATGTGTAGCTATGCTATAGTAAGGCCTACATTTCAAATGTGCCATAAAATGTACATTATTTAAATCCTGACACATTTTTGACCAGATGGGAGACATATCTAAATCATTTTGTAAGCTTTGAACAGTGTTTGGATTTATAAGGTTCCATCAGGATGTTTCTGATCATTTTAATATCAACTGATGTGTAATATAGAAGATCTCATTACAAAGTCTTTGTATCCTTGTATAAGATTCAGTCATTTTAAAAAGGCAGATACACATATGACATTGCCATCCCAGCCACCAGATGTCTCAGTCTTCAGAGTTTTCAGTGTGTTACTATGGTTATTGATTGATTTCACATGACATCTGTTAGTCATTGCTATTTTAAATGCCATGCTGAGCATTTATTGCAGTCGTTCCCATTCATTATTAAGTATAAGCTGTTTCCCTAGTCTCTCCTCTAGTCATTCTCTGTTACTGGCTGTTCATCTATTCTCTCCATTTGAATTACCTGTATGCCTATGCGCTTTGATTTGAAATGGTTTAGGACTTTGATTCACTTAACACAGTGGATTCAGTAGAGTTGTATAAACTACAAACAGGGGTGTCTTACCAGGAACCATTTATAGAAGCTCACCTAAAACAGCTGCAGAAAATCACTATAATTATTGTGACCAGTTTATTGAGAAACTGGTACATGCACTTTTGAGGTCACCTACAAACATGAAAAGTTCCACTCTCTGCCATTCCCATGCCACCCACTGTCAACCTGGATGTAGATAAAACCCTGCATTGCATGACCATTGGTGGGTGTTTTACTTTCCAACAACATAGATTAAATGCTACAATGTCTTATTGCCCTCTATACGAAAATGCAAAAGCTAATGCCTTCACAATTATGAGGATAAGCACACCTACAAACTGAAAACATGTAGTCACATGCCAATCTCTACCTATTCCTGACAGAGCTTTCCAGCATTTCTGCATCACCACTCTACTGCCCATATCTCATCATTTACATCATTTATTTACCTGGTTATTATTTCCCTATCTATATGTAATCATCTACTGTATGCTAATCCATCTTTGAATTTTAAGTTTTGCCAGTGTTACTTTGCAGATTATTCAGACTTATTATTCCTTTACCCAGTTGCTGGCTTGTTTTCAATTTAACAATTTAACTCTAACCTCAATTTTTGTGGTTTTTGGCTGTTTGCCTATTTGTGGATTTTTGATTCAGAATCTTAGCATTTTGTGACAGATTTCATGAATGAGTTATGTAAATACCCACATTGCATTTGCATTTAAATATTTTTTTTACATTAAGCTTAGTTTATACTACAAATCGAACGATATTGTTTTTTTTTTGTTTTTTTTTGTTTTTTACATGTTTATGTGTCTGATAACCGATATGCAGAACCAATATTTTTGACACAATGATAACAACACCACTAAACTGGACAAACCATTTTATTTATAACAATTTTGTCCATTTCACTTCCTCCTTGCATACAAAAAAACAAGTCTTATTTACACAACAATAAATAGATGGCTTGGAAAGAGTGCAAAAAAAAAGTGCACTGTTACTAAAGTGTCTTTTTTTATATAAAAAATGCTTTGATGAGGTATACAAACAGGTCAAACAAATAAAGCACATAAAAATAATTCTAACAAATAAACAAAAAGGCAGCTGCAGTGCTGCAACGGCGGCCCTGCATGCAATCTCAAAATGCCCACAAGATGGCGCCATTTATCGGTGGATCCGATATTTAAAAAACCAATATCCAATTATGGAAAAATGCGTAAATATCAGGGAAAATATTGGTAAAACAGATTACTGGTAGATCTCTAGTTTGTACTCAGTTTTGGACATAGTACTGAACATTCAGAGATATGTTATCAAATGTATATGTAAGATTTTTTGAAGTGTGTGTGCAAAAAGCTTATCCATTATATGTATCAATTTGAATGAATGCTAGATTCATTTGTTATTGCTAGTAACCAGTCATATATGTATGACCCTTGACCTCACTTCACTAGATGTATAGTTAATACTTCCCACTATTTACTCCCACTTAACAATAAAATAGTGAAAGGACTGTATGTATTGGATAAAAATACATCTGAGCCTCCTATCTGTCTGTTATTTGACCTTTTTGGCACAAATGGGAGTTTTAACACTCCAGAGAATTATTTCATGAACACTCCCTTTATTTTTATAGCCTGGCATGCTAATGATCTCTTCCGATTATTTCTGACAGCATTTCACTCGATTGCTTTTCCATTAGCCTTGCTTCCAAAGGCCATGATCACACAGTGGGAATGGAAAATATCCCACCCTTCAATGGATACCACCAGAATGAAAGAGGAAGTATGCAGCCTTCTTCCATGTCTCACTTCAAAATGGAGTTTATAATATATTCCTAAATTAAAATTAAAATTATGTAGCCAGATATCATTTCAAATGTCAGTTGTAAAAGGATTCTCTTACAGTATGTTATGCTTCTGCAAACTTTTTATTTGTCAACAGTCATCAATCACTCAACAATATTAACATGATCACATACCTGAAATGATGAGTGTGTGGAACAGCAATAAGAACCTAAAATGTAATTGTATATCATGACCTTAGTATTATATCCGTCTATCTAATATTATATATGTAGTTTAGTACATAAACTTTATAAATGGAACATTCTTGTGTTTTTTCTAATATGTTAAAAAAAATATTATATAATAAATTATTCTTATAGTGTTCGTATTTTAAGATTTAAGCGGTCATTGCACGTAGCACACTTAAATTTTTTATGGTAAGTAAATTCATTGTAATTAGTAAACTGTAATGATCTTGTTGTTTCTTTAGGTTTTCAGCTGGTTATGACTAAATGCATTGAAATAAGTACATCCCCAATTCCATAAAAAGTTAAGACACTGTGTAAAATGTAAATAAATGTAAATAATAACAGAATGCAATGATTTGCAAATCTCATAAGCCCATATATTATTCACAATTTAACATAGAAAACAATCAAATGTTTAAACTGAATAAATGTACCATTTTAAGAAAAAAAATGAGATCATTTTGAATATGATGGCCGCAACATGTCTCACAAAACTTGGGAGCAACAAACGGCTGGGAAAGTGAGTGTTACTAAAAAGAAACAGCTGGAGGTTTATTGGCAACAGGTCAGTAGCATTGTTGGGTATAAAAAGAGTATCTTAGAGAGGCAGAGTCTTTCAGAAGTAAAGATGGGCAAAGGTTCACCAATCTGCAAAAAAACTGCGTCTACAATTTGTGGAACAATTCCAGAACAATGTTCCTCAATGTAAAATTGCGAAGACTATGAATATCTCATCATCTACAGTACATAATATCATTAAACGATTCTGAGAATCTGGAGAAATCTCTGTGTGCAAGGGACAAGGGTGAAAATCAATACTGCATGCCCATGATCTTCATGGGCAGCTTGTACATCTGGAAAGGCACCATTAATGCTTAAAGGTATATACAGGTTTTAGAGCAACATATGCTTCCATCCAGATTCCATTCCATTTTTAGACTCTGCCTCTCTAAGATACTCTTTTTATACCCAATCATGCTGATGATATGTTGCCAATTAACCTAATTAGCTCCAAAATTTTCCTCCAGCTGTTTCTTTTTAGTAACACTTACTTTTCCAGCCTTATGTTGCCCCTATCCCAAATATTTTGAGACATGTTGTGGCCATCAAATTCAAAATTACCTTATTTTTTTCTTAAAATGGTATGGTTCCTCAGTTTAAACATTTGAAATGTTTTCTATGTTCTATTGTAAATAACATGGATTTATGAGATTTGCAAATCATTGCATTCTGTTTATATATATATATATATTTTTTAATTTACACAGCGTCCCAACTTTTTTGGAATTGGGGTTGTACATAGACACTTGCTTGAAACACACACACGTTTAAATGTGGTTTACCCATCAGAAGCTGAGGAGCTGACTGTGCTTCCTGTTCTGAGTGGGTGTGGTTTTTCCACCTCAGACTGGTTTTTACATTATGTTACTCATTCATTCTACTACAGCACTACTTCTCTTGTCACCTTCATTCACTTGACTCCCTCTTCACAATGTCTGCATTATCTGAGTTGGTCATTCTGAAGTGTTGCACACTCTTAAGTATAAGTATTCCTGATGAGGTTTGTGGATATATTCGCGATATATGTGCCGACATTTCAGATTTCATGAGCATAGTCTGATTAGTTTACTATACTACTAGTTTACTATAATGCCTCAGATTTGAAGGGTTTTTTATCATCTATGATTAAATTTTTGTCATTGTACATTAGGCATGTACATAGATTACACTACTGAAGAGTTATTTTAAATTCTTTTTTGGGGGGGGGCGGGGGGGTAGGCTTTTAAATATTTGGAAATAATTTAAGAATTGTGGTTCATCTAGCCTGATTTTTTATATATATAAGCTCAGACCAAACAACCATATAACGGTAGCTTCTGAGATTCTCCCCATTTGTAAACCCTTTAATCTACTATACAAATGCTTTCAGTGGTGAGTTCTGCACTCACTCATCTGGTGAAAAAAATACCTAAGTATACAGGTTGTAAAACAAATAAAATGCAGGAGCCAAAAAAAATGGATAAATGTTTGGGTAAAAAGTGTTTGCCAGATGGCTGATTATTATAGCCTTAGAAAGTCTCAAACATTTAAATAAATCAATATAGACAGTAGTGGTACCAGGCAATCAATCTTCCGTTCAGTTGATCAGTTCGAGAACAGCCTGTGAAAATTAACAGTAACAAACATTTTCTTCTCCAGGAGAACATTGAGGTATTCTGCTAAGATGTGTTCCTTCCAATAAAAACAAAATGAGAATATTAAATATTAAATAACTTTTCACATTTTTTAAAACATTTAAATAACTTTGGGGAGCAAACAAACAAAACAAACACACACACACACACACACACACACACACAGAGAGAGAGAGAGAGAGAGAGAGAGAGAGAGAGAGAGAGAGAGAGAGAGAGAGAGAAATTCCACAGTATATGTGGATGATTAAATCTATAGGAGATTGTAGGAGAGAGACAGACCAGGTGAAAGACCAAGGATAGGAAGGTTTTAAATAAAATGTGATTATAAAAATAAACTTAAAATAAAAATACAGCCTACTATCTGGCACATGGAGAGACAATACTCAGATTAAAACAACGGAAAAACAAAGCTAAAAATAAAATTAATTTTGGCTTTTTTACATGACTTTAAATATTATATTATATTATTATAATTATTACATTTTAAGATTTCTAAAACCAATTTATATTCCAATCAGTAGTACTGTGGTTAATTTGGTCAGCAAATTACAGTATATTTCATAGAAACCGTGTGCGGCTATTACAGTATTTTTCATGACTATTTGCTTAATGTATGTTAACCAAAACTAATTAGTCATTATTACTGATAGTGATTGTGTCAACTTATAGGCTTGAGGTGTAAAAAAAATTTGCATAAAAATGTCTCTCTCAGAAGCCTGACAGTGCACATGTGGAGTCCATTCAAACATTTTCCACGTTCATTTTGCCTCCTGGTGGCTGGTTGGTCTCTGACAGGTTTTGAGGTTTAAACCATGAAATTATCAGTCAGTGCCTATGTGGACTACAGGGGGCAGTGTGTACTTAACAATGACCACAATATTTTTAAGTTAGTTTTAAGCCATCTAGACTACAGGTGTCATTGTTGCTTGAAAATAGTGTAGTGTCTAAACATTAAGCACTTAATACTTAAATACTGTTTGGCTCAAGATGGGCTACATACAGTGGCTTTGAAAAGTATTCACACCCTTTTGCTTTGAGCATGCTTAATTATATTATATATTTAATTTAAATGTATTCAATTTACATTTCGGTCATTAATCAATACACAATAATCCATAATGATAATGTTATATATAAAAAAATAATAATTTAAATAAAAAATCAAAAACTGAAATATCACATATAGATCAGTATTCAGACCCTTGGCTAAGACACCCAGTTCTAAGACTGGTGCATCCTATTTGTTTTGATTATTTTGAGGTTTCTCTAGAACTTGCCTGGAGTCCACCTGTGTCAAATTCAAGTGATTAAACATAATTTAGAAAGGCACACATCTGTGTGTATAATATCCCACAATTTACAGTAAATCAATAATTAACAGTAATTCAGATCATGAAGCAAGCCATGAAGTCCAAGAAACTCTCTGTAGCCCTTCATGATCCCATTGTGTTAAGACACAGATCTGGCAAAGGTATAAAGCCATTTCTAAAGCTTTGAATGTTCCCAGTAGCACATGAATCAGCATCATTTTGAAAAGGAAGAAGCTTGGGACCACCAGGACTCTTACTAGAGCTGGCTGCTCAGCCAAACTCAGTAACCAGGCTAGAAGGGCCTTGGTCAGTGGCCTAACAGACCTTCAGATGGCTATCTTAGATTTGACCTTAGATTGAGGTGACGTTTCACCTTTCAGCACAGCAATGATTCAAAGGACACAGCCAAGACAACACTGGAGTAAGATTGGGATAAGTCTCTGAATGTCCTTGAGTGGCCCAGCAAATGCCCAGACTCAAACCGCACAGAATATCTGTCAAGAGACCTGAAGATGGCAGTTTACAGATGCTCCCCATCCAGTCTGAGTAACAAAGTGCTATGTTCCGTTCATTTCTCATTTGCCCTAACTGCCATCCTAAAAAACACCAAGCATTGTGTGTCTATTCTCACAAACATATTTACATGTTGTTTTCACATATAAAAATTAAGATTATGAGAAGATACATTTGAAAGATGTCATGTGTTAATGGGATATCTTTTGCAAAGTAGCTAACAAAACATCAAGTGGGTTAAGCAGGAATCATGGTTTCTTGATCTGTAGTTCCATCTGAATGTCAATTGTATGTATATTTTTTTAATGACTTTGCACATGTTCCTCTAAACAACTTTTATTTAAAAGTTCATTTCTAACAGAAAATGTTTCTACTATTTTGCATTTAGAGATGCAATTGCTATTGTTTTTAGAGTTGCAATATGCTGTTGAATCTATATGATCATACCTTTATGTTAGGGCTACCAGAAAAGCTATGTCAACTTAGAAATTGTACTGAGCATTTACTGAATGTTCAATTGGGGTATTATAATAATATGCATAAAAGTGTGGTTGTGGTTGGTTTTGTCCTCCCATGCTGTTTGCCTGTAAATGAGCTCTGAGCAGGACAAAGCCTCTAATGTTACCTCTGTGTGGATGTGTCTGTGTGTGTGTGTCAGTGTGCATGCATTGGCTTCTCTTAGACTAAAAGATATTCTGATTTTTTTTCTCCAAATGGTATGGTCTGGATTGTTTATATGTTTCAACAACAGAGGCAGAAAAGTGCTGGAAATGAAAGGTCTCTATTGTGAAGTTTAGATGCTGTCTGGATTTTCAAGAGTGTTGTTTAGCTTAGCTGTGATGTTTGTATGGTATGTCTGTGTGTGATGGAAAATAGTAGTATTTTATTCTGTGTATATGTAATTTCAAGACTTGTTAAGTCAAACAATGGCTGCAGGGGCTAAAGAAGTAAAAAGGGATCAAGAGAAGTAGAAAAAAGAGAGGAAGGAAATTCATTCTCAAGTGAGTTAACAGTTTCCAGCATATAGCAAGTCGGGGGTGTCAAGTGATGGGAAGTTAGTAATGTACTTTAAAAAGACGGATGTATCCTTACTCATGTTTTCTGGAAGAACTGCGTAATGCACTGTATTTTTCAATCTATGACTGTGTTATACAAGTCATTCAAGGACATCTTGGCAGTACCTCATACTTCAAAACAGGAAACTCTTTGCAGTTAATCTGGCCTTTTACCATTAAAAGTTCAACTGAGCTACTTCCTATTCAGTCCAATCTGAATCTTCTATAAGGAGATATGGATAATGTTTTCAAATACCAAAAAGCCTTTGCACTCCGATTAGCATATTTTAAGTACTGTATGTATAATACTTGTTAAAGATAAGAAATCAAGATACTGTCATGCATTCAGTCATTCATCTTAACTGCTTTATACTCATATTATATAAATACCCACACATGGTAATCAGTAACCGCCTCATTCCTGGTTGCGGTGGATCCGGAGTCTATCCCAAGAACACAGGCTGCGACACCAGTTCATCAAAGGGCATTATGCACACACACACACACACACACACACACACACACACACACACACACACACACACACACACACACACATTTACACTTGTTCACACTTATGGACAATTTAGAGTAGCCAGTTTACCTACAAGGATGGTTTTCTGAAGGGGGAGGAATCACTGAACAAAGCCCACCAAACTCTGCACAGATAACTGAAGCTCAGAAATGAATTTCGTCAGCAGTTCAGTGAAATGCCACCCAATAAAATAAAACTCAATTGTGCTTTATGCTTACTTAAAATACAAATAAGTGTTCCCCAAAAAAAACCTTTTGATTCTTTAGGGTTTTTATCAGCTGAAGAAGCATTCCAGTATTGAAATCCATCCATCTTCAACCGCTTACGCCTTTTCAGGGTCACGGGAAACCTGGAGCTTATCCCAGGAAGCATCAGGCACAGGGCGGGGTACACCCTGGACGGGGTGCCAGTCCATCACAGGGCACAATCACATACACATTCACACACTTTAGACACGCCGATCAGCCTACCATGCACATCTTTGGACTGGGGGAGGAAACCCGGAGGAAACCCCCACAGTGCAAAAGAATACAGCACAGACTACAAAAGCACTGATGTAGACCGTGCTATAGATTATATGGTAGAGTTGTGTTAAATTGCTTCCTCCTGCAAAGGGTTGTTTATTGCGGCCCAGTGGCTGCACCTCAGTCACAAATCAACAGGATTCATTCCACAAAGTTTTACCATGCTTTATAAATAACTAAGTCCTGATAATCATTGTTTAGTCAGGAATGAAAATGAAAGCCCTGGTGGCTATTTTTTAATCTCCTCCAACACAGTCTAAATTATTCTACCGTCCATCAATACTGTATCTAATGTGGTTCATAACACACTAACTGTGCAAACATGTGGCACAAAGTGGGAATATAACATGTTTGTATAACCACTTGGCAATTCCCCAAGAACAATCAAGTGAATCTACCAATTACATCCCAGAAATTAATCCCTATGTTTATTAGACATATTTTAAAGTGTTCCAAAGTGTCCACTCCTGAAAATCTTTTGGTATTTTCTATACAGAGAATTAGTTCTCTTTGAAGCAGCCAGGTACTTGTGCTAGATGGACAGGCCGGACAAACTGACATCTTAAGTACTTCCCATTAGACCAGTTTTCCGGTCTGTAGGGTTCAAGCGATGGTAACCATAAATCTGCCTGGACAATATCCCTGATGTGTTTTTCAGGCGGCATAAAAATATTATATGTGTCAGATGCACAGGAGGACAGACACATTTCTGTACAGTTGCTACTATTTTTGTTGCATTTTGTTTTGATTAGCTGTCATTACATGGTCTGCTTTTTTTTTTTTTTTTTTCAGATGTCTGCCACATGTGCAAGGAGGAAGTAGTACATCTGTAGGAGGCCATATATCTGTAGGAAGAGCTCTACACAGCACTTCAATTTCTGCTGATCTTAGATTCATTTCTGGGTGTTGTCTCCTAATAGATGTGGTAGCATAGGGGAGGATCTAGTAAATCTTCTAAATGCATATGAACCCTATCTTATTTCTTTATATTTAAGGATTAGGAACACAAAATGAAATGAAAGTGAAAAGAAAAGTGAAAATCTTGTTTAAAGTCTTTCTTTAAACAAAGTGTAAGCACATCAAACTATTGTGAAATTTGATGAAGAAAATGAATAGAAAAAAACAAAGGATTGCTATGAGCTACCCATTTCCTTTTTTTTTTTTAACTGTCCTACTACTGTATAATGATGTATACAGCACAATGGTTTAGCTTTGTATACCACAAAATTGAAATCTTTGTATGTCTTTACCCATTTCTTTAAAATGTTCTAGAAATAAAGCACATTGTTAAAAACCATATTATACATATTATACTATGACTTCCAATTTATGAGAACTCCAATCAGAAGTAGGGCATCAGGATGGATCAGGCAAGTCCAGAGAGCAGAAGGGGTCAGGATCACTGGTAACTCAGGAGTAACATGTGTAGCTCAACAGAGAGAGAGGGAGTGATCATTTGGAATGCTTATTGTTCCGTAATGGTTAAGGACAATTTACTTTGTGTGAGTGCAAGCAGGAACTCTTGCAAGACTAGCTATGACAGCATCTACTCCTTTACCTAGAAGAAAAACTATTCACAAAAGGCTTGACTAAACAAATATAATTTCAGCCTAAACACTGAGACTGAGTCTGAGTCACAAACACTAATTGGAAGGCTGTTCCATAACTGTGGATCTTTGTAAGTGAAAGCACTTCCCCCTGCTGTAGCCTTCACTATCCAAGGTACCAATTAATAGCCTGCACCTCTTAATCAAAGTAGGTGTGGCGGATAATAAAACACACACACACACATACACACACACACACACACACACACACACACAGAACAGTACAGGAGAGAGATGTCATGTATGTGATGAGTGCCATCTGGCACAGCACTGAAACATCTGGGCAAACAGGCAGCTTTGATGCCAGGCCACAGGAGATTGACTGGTATGTCTGGGAGTTTAAGTCTATGATGAGGGACATAACATCATGTATATTGAAACATATCATCATCATTAAGATGATTCTTAAATAGAAAGAGAAGGATGTGCCTTTCCTACAGTTGTTTTGCAATTGATCATTTACAGTCAGATTTATAAGTGTTTGAGCAGCGACACAATTTTCAGAATTTTGCCTCTGTACACAACCACAATGGACTTGAAATTAAGTAATCAAGATGTGACTTGATCAAGATCAAGACTTTCAGCTTTAATTGAAGGGGTTTAACAAAACTTTTGCATTAACTCTTAGGGATTACAGCCATTTTTTTGCAGAGTCCCTTCAGGTTCACAGGCTCAAAATTAATTGGACAAACTAACATAATCATAAATATTAGGATTATTCATTCATTACTCATTCATTAAAGTTACATGCAATTGTGTGCGCATATATATATTATATACACACACACACACACACACACAC
Organism: Ictalurus punctatus; assembly: GCF_001660625.3. Lineage (NCBI taxonomy): Eukaryota > Metazoa > Chordata > Actinopteri > Siluriformes > Ictaluridae > Ictalurus > Ictalurus punctatus. The sequence goes on from NC_030441.2 coordinate 7,256,939, forward strand.
ACACACACACACACACACACACACACACACATATATACATACATACATATATAAACCTTTTGGAATTTCATGGTTTTCTGCATAAATTTGTCATAAAATGTGATCTGATCTTCATCTAAGTCAAGGGTATTGTCAAATATGATGTGCATAAAATAATAACACAAAATAAATTCTGATCCCTCATGTCTTTATTGAACACACTCATTCAACATTCAAAATGGCAGTGGAAAAAGTAAGTGAACCCTTAGAATTAATAACTGGTTGACCCCACCTTGGCAGCAATAACCTCAACCAGGCGCTTCCTGTAGCTGTGGATCAGACCTGCACATTGTTCAGGAGGAATTTTAGCCCATTCTTCCTGGCAGAACTGCTTTAGCTCTGTCATATTCTTTGGACGTCTCATGTGTATGGCTCTCTTCAAGTCATTCCATAGCATCTCTATTGGGTTGAGGTCTGGGCTCTGACTTGGCCACTCCAAAAGGTGAATTTTATTTTTCTGAAGCCATTCTGTTGTGGACTTGCTCTGGTGTTTTGGGTCCTGTTGCATGTGTGCTTCTTGTGCAGAGCAAACTCCAAAGGTTTGAGGGGTTTTTATCAGTCAAAGTAGCTGTAGTCCACACCTCCAAACTCATTTTCTTAACGAGACTCCATATGTGCAAAAAAAAAAAGGGTTATTAACTCAAGGGTTCACATACTTTTTCCACAAGCACTTATTATTTTAGACACATTATATTTGTCAATACTTTTGACTTAGATGAAGATCAAATCACATTTTATGAGAAATTTATGCAGAAAACCATGAAATTCCAAAAGGTTCACATATTTTTTCTTGCCACTGTATATATATATATATATATATATATATATATATATATATATATATATATATATATATATATATATATATATATATATATATATATATATATATAAAGTATTCTTGACCTCTGATTCTTGTTATATTGTTATATTATCATATTAACCACAAAAACACTATCCATAGTCAACACTTCATCAATTTGCAGGAACATTAACATTTTTGGGCACAACAGTATTTGCCTTATACCCACCGCTTGCCAAAAAAATTTGATTAAAAAAAATAACATAACCTGGGTCTTCCCATAACTATGTGAATGCTATTGTTGTGACTTTGATATAATTCAAATCATTACTTATTTAAAAAGAATATTGTGTTTAAAATTAGACCTTTAAGGATTCAGCTTTAATGAAATATTTGTTGCAGTGGCCAAATCACCAAATACCTTAAATTTTTCAAAAGTACATACGTGCTTTAACTAGTTCACAAAAAGCATCTGAACGGCTTTTTACAAAGACGTAAATACTGGCTCTCTTCTTCTCAGTGATAACTGGGTGTCAGAAAGTTGTGCAGTACCACCTTGTGCACTAGGGTATTTCTGCTTGTCAATAAGTGCCATCTACTGTCAGGGAGTGAATTTGCACTTTCATTTAGCGCATCGCCCACATTTAACACGTGGGCATGAACACAAAAAAGTGTCGATAAACGGACCGTTTAACGTGCTGCGAAAAACGTCCTTAATGATGTCCTCCTTCACTGGCATCAACACCTCTTTGTACCACATATTGAGAGTTCCCATTATCAAATGCAAATTCAATGCTTGGAATCAACTCCAGACCTTTTATCTTCTTAATTTGTCATGAAATAATAATGAAAGTGGCCACACCTGGTCACTTTGGTCACACCTGGTCACACTGCTCACTTTGGTTGAACTCTGTAAAAAATGGCTGTTATTCCTAAAAGGTTAATGCAATAGTTTCCAAACCCCTTGAATTGAAAGTTTCACTTCAATCTTTCATTAATATCTTGATTGCTTCATTTCAAATCCATTATGATGGTGTACAGAAGCAAAATGATGAAACTTATGTCATTGTCCAAATGCACTTATGGACCTGACTGTATTTCACATGCATGTAATGATTAAAAAAAATTAAGGCAAACAGTTTCAATATGTGGCAGCAATTTTCCATTCCAGAAGTAGCTTTGCTAGCGTTCATACAGCTCAGATGTTTGTGAGCACATCAATTAGCCCTAATTTAATTTTGAAGAAGCAAGAATTTCTGTGATAAGAGTGAAGGAATAGCATGATTGCAGTTGGGAAGGCAAAGATGGAAGAATGTTGTCATGCAGTGGGCTCTCAGGACTGCGGTGTAGGATTTGGCTCATGGTCAGATGTTAAACGCTGCAGGTGCACAACTGCCTTCCCTCCTTCAGCCTTTTCTTTCACCTCTCAAACCACAGGGAAAAAAAGGTACAAGGAAAACAGTACCTCAGAAGGTTGCCTTGCTGAGAAGCAAGAAAGGGAAAAGAAAAAAAAATAAAGTTAGGGGAAGGTACTGGCAGGATGATAAAAGTAAAGATTGCCTTCTTCTTCTCACTGTTCTGCACATCCTTGCAATCCTTCTTTTTTTATCTTTACCTTTCCTCACAGAACCCTGTAAAGCACACGGAACAGATTTCAGTGCTGAAGGGCAACAGCACTTCACTGTTTAATGCACATGATACAACTCATCCTCTAATTACCAAGTGTCAAGTTCAATAACAATTTATTGTTGGATAGCCCCTTGAGATGCAGCATCTCATTTTCAATGGGGACCAAAAGACACAAATACAAAAAATACAAGTACATAGACAAAACAAAACTAACACAAAAAATACGAATATACAATTAGCTCACATAGCTTTTTCAACCCCCACCCAAAATAACAAATGTAACAAAAAGTTAGGATGATTTCATTGACCTTACAACGAAAAGTAAGACATATACAAGTTCATACATTTAGGCAATATGCAATAGAGCAATGCATGTAAGTAGAGAACAAGAAAAAAAAGGATCAGTTCACCATACAACAGGAACCACCAACAACAGGGTACAGTTAACCACATATGGAAAATAAAGGTGCAATCACGATAGGATAAAATCAGACTTATGCAACACATAGACCAGGCAAGGTTGCTAAACTTACTCACATCAATAGCATGAGCATGGTGTATTAAGATATTGGAATAAAGTTGACTTAAAACAACAAAAAGAGCTGATCGATCTTAAGAAATGTAGAAGTTTATTCCAGTCACAATGTGCTTTAAAATGAAAAGCTTTATGTCCGACCGATGTGGAAATTCTTGGTACAGTTAAAAAGAGATGCTGTGTATCCTTAAGAGGATATGCAGAACTAAAAGGAACAAGGAAGTGTATCAAATACGGGGGACAACTGAAGTAAGCACATTTGAAAATAAACTGAAATCACTGAAAGTCCCTTCTTGATTTGGGCTGCAAACAATTAAGTGATTCATACATAACACAATGGTGAGTATTGAATGGACACCTTAAGACAAATCTGCACATAGAATTAAAAACAACAGTAAGTGGCCTAAGGAGAATGTCAATACTATTCAGATAAATAATGTCAGCATAATCGATAGTAGGCATTATCAGCAGAGAGATTATTCTTTTTCTGACTTCAAAGGAAAAACAATTAACTGAACGGTAGAGTGAGCGCAGAGAACCATATGTTTTTTTTAAAAAATAATATAGTCAATATGAGGTTTAAAAATAAGTTCAGGATCAATCCATCGACCAAGATATTTAAAATAATCCAGATTCTCCAAGGGAGACCCATCATCCAATTGAAGATGCATATTGAGATCACGTTGACGGCTATGCCTTGATCCAAACAGCATGCTGCAGAACTTCTAGTTCAACAGTAATTTATTATTATAAAGCCATTTTTGGACCTCATTAAAATCAGATTGTAAATAAGTCTGAATTAGTAAATATCTGAATCAGAAGTATAAAAATCGGTGTCATCAGCATAGAGCTGCACCATACAGTTTGAGTAGAAGCCAGAAAAGTCATTCATGAAAATAGAAAATAGAAGAGATCCTAAAATGGATCCATGAGGAACACCCTTTTCAACCAGTAAATAATCCGACTGGGATCCTTGAAAAGTAACAGTGCCTTCTATTATGATCTTCGTGAACTGAATGTGATGTGTTAGAAGAGGTGAAAATACAAATATGCATAGAGCTGCTATAAAGTTCTGCTATAAAGTAATCTTGAGATTTATAAAATCTTACTTGGAATTTTTTCCCCCTATTTTTAAGTCAACTTATTACACTTATAAATCAATCTACAAATGTACATCAGGATCAACACTAAATAGTGTATTTTATTCTCCATCTTTCAGACATGCAGTACAACTATATAGTATAACGTGTCAATGTATGTATCTATGTGTCTGTAGTCCAAATTTCTGTCCATCTAGTTTTCCCCAGGATTACATGAAACAACTATGGTAACAGCTTCAGTAGGCTTACAAATTAACTTGCTGATTAGCAAGAACCTTTTGACTTTTTCTCAGGTTTTATCACACAATAGACTTGATTTAACAAGATTTTACCCATGCATATAATGACTCAGAATTTAAACAATTAGTTCACTACAGCAGAAAGACCACAATGCTTGGAAAATATAAAATGAAAAGAGATTTAGTGCAATTCAGCTAAAATACTTGAAAGGGGGCAAATACATTTGAAGTGGTCTCCAATGGCAATGCAAGTTAGTAAAAAGTGACCTTTATTTAGTGTCATTGTGGTCAGTGAGTTAGACTTTTGTCTGCCTATTTCAGGACTTCCAGGAACCATAAACTTTTGTTTCAGGCAAAAGGACATACTTTAAGAGAGACCAATTTTTTTCAGTGAAATTAATTGGAGTTCCATGATAAAAAGGAGCATAATGTCCTTTATCCATTTACAGGGTAAAAAGTGCATGTCTTTAAAGATATACGGGTAACTGGAAATGAGTAAAGTTGGTATGTTGTAGAAGACGCTGACTACTGGAAATTGTTTCCTGTGGTTACACAGGGAGTTTTAGAGGACGTCTTTGATATATTGCCCAGTGTATAAGATCTTTGTATTACCCTGAGCTTATGGTATTTTAACTTATAACTGTGTACACTAACACTTAGTGTGGAATTAAAAAATCTTTAAAGAATACTTTACACAAGCCAAAATGTTCTTTTAAAAGAGTCATAGAAATAGCCAGCTTTTTCAATCTATTATAAAACATCAAATGTAAAACTTATTTATAACGTAAACTATGGTGTGTGTGTTTGTGTGTGTGTTTGTGTGTGCATGTGATTTGTGTGTGTGTGTGTGTGTGTGTGTGTTTGTGTGTGTGTTTTGGTAATTTTAGATCACGACTTTGAATGCCGACGTTGCCACAGCCATCTGTGGCCGGGAGTCCAAGGGAGCAAACTTGGCCATGCTCTCATGGAGGGAAGTGTGGCATACACTTTCTCCCCTATCAGTCACAGAGACATTAGCCAATCATGGGCCTTGTGAGCTAATGCATGCGGAAGTGGGTAGATAGTGCTATTCATCCCCTTCTGCATGCATGAGAATGATTGGCTAGTGTCACTGTGATTGTTGCTGTGAAAGTATGCCACCGCTCCCCCTCAGAGACTGTGAACAGTTTTGCTCTCTTGGACTCCTGGCCATGGTTGGCTGTGCCATTCTCTGCACTTGAACTTCAATACTAATTTTAATAATTTAAGTATGCAATGTATATAAACACTTAAAAACATGGACATTGGATTAGGAATTAGATCAAGAAATAGAAAAAGTGCCAGTACACTTACTGATCAGGAAAGTTCACTGCTGCTAAAGAACACAACTAAAGAAAATTATCAGAAATATTGAGAAGCACCTTAAAAAGGAGTAAATATGAATGATCCTACAATATTCATAAAATATTATGAAAATTCTAAATGTCTCAATGATGATGTCTCAATTATTCTCAATGATTTCTGATGATGATGTTGTTAGGTTTATATTACTAGACAGCCACTGTTATTACAACTTATGACAGCACATGACATCAGGCATAAGTAATCAAACCCCTTCTGAAAATAAATTTCTCAATTAGACTTGCTCTGTACCTAAATTGTTTAAATTAGCAGTTATCAAACCCCTGATTAAAAAACCTGACATTGACCCCTGTCAGTTGTCCAGCTATAGGCCAATATCAAATCTCCAATTTATCTCTAAGATCTTAGAAAAGGTTGTAGCACATCAGCTTTGCTCGTACCTACATATTAGCAATAACATTCATGAAATGTATCAGTCAGGATTTAGGCCTCATCCTACCACAGCGACAGTGCTGGTTAAAGTGGTAAATGACTTTAACCAGCTGATCAGGGTTGTGTCTCCTTGCTTGTGTTGCTTGATCTTAGTGCTACTTTTGATACCATTGATCATACTGTTCTCCTTGGTAGACTAGAAAATGTTTTTGGCATTAAGGGAATGGCCCTGGCTCAGGCTTTATTTGGCTGATCAGTTCGTAGACGTAAATGGGGACATCTCTATGCATACTGAGGTAAAGTTTGGTGTTCCGCAAGGTTCTCTTTTAGCTGCACTGCTTTTCTTTATATTTGCTACCTCTGAGTCAAATTATTCATAAACATGGAAATAGCTTCCATTGTTATGCTGATGATACACAGCTGTATGTTTCAGCAAAGCCAGATGTCAGACACCAGCTTAATAAAGTCATAAATAAAGAACATTAGACACTGGATGCTTATTAACGTCCTCTTACTTAATTCTGACAAGACAGAAGTACTTGTACTAGGACCACATGCAGCTAGAAGAAACCTTTCTGATCACATAGTAAATCTGGATGGGCTTTCTGTTTCATCATATGCAGCAGTAAAAGACCTTGATGTGATTATTGACTCCGGTCTTTCATTTGATGCTCATGTAGATAATATAATTAGGATAGCCTTCTTTCACCTCAGAAATATTGCTAAGATAAGAAATATAATGTCACTACATGATGCCGAGAAATTTGTTCATGTTTTCATCACTTCTAGGCTAGATTATTGTAATGCCTTACTGTCTGGATGTTCCAGTAAGTTCAAAAACAAACTCCAGTTAGTCCAGAATACAGCTGCAAGAGTCTTAATTAGAACCAGAAAATATGTCCATATCATCCCTATTTTATCCACACTGCATTGGCTCCCAGTAAAATTTCACATTAATTATAAAATACCATTACTGACCTAAAAGGCACTAAATGGTCTCGTGCCACAGTACCTGAGCAAACGTTGGTCTTTTATGATCCGCCATGCCTACTTCGATCAAAAGGTGCAGGCTATTTGTTGGTACCTCAAATAGTGAAGCCTACAGCAGGGGGAAAAGCTTTCTCTTACAAAGTCCCACAGTTATGGAACAGCCTTCCAATTAGTGTTCAGGACACAGACACAGTTTCAGTGTTAAGTCCAGGCTGAAAACATATTTGTTTAGTCAAACTCCCCCACCCCCACTTTCACATGTTCACCCAGGTTTGTTGGGGGTGGAGTCCCCCCCCCCTCCTTTCTGTCAAGCTACACATGATACTCCTGAGATACCAGTGATCCTGACCCCTTCTGCTCTCTGGACCTTCCTGATCCATCCTGATGCCCTACTTCTGGTTGGAGTTCTCATCAACTGGATGTTACATGCTGCTGCCGAGGATGGCAACAAAAACAGTAATGAATTTTCCTGGTTACAAAATTTGACCATGTAGTGTTACCACATTTATAGAAGGGATTTACTTATTTATAATCACACTATCCCTTGTTACCCAGGTGAGGATGGGTTCCCTTTTGAGTCTGGTTCCTTTCTAGGTTTCTTCCTCATATCATCTCAGGGAGTTTTTCCTTGTCACCGTCACCTCTGGCTTGCTCATTAGGGATAAATTATACATTTCAAATCTATAGCCTGAATTGATATTTTCTGTAAAACTGCTTTGGGAAAATGTCCACTGTAAAAAGCACTATACAAATAAAATTGAATTGAATTGAATTGAATCACCAACCTCCCCAAGTCAGACGGCAATGCTGTGATTATGGTCATTATGGACAAGTTTTTAAAGTCTCTATTTTAAATTTTCCTGCTTACCCTGCCCACCTCATGTCTTTCACTATTTTGGGATCCCAGCGGAGATAGTGAAGGACGGGAGCACATTCACCACTAGAGTCTGGACTAGCTTTATGGAGAAGCTTGGAATGCTGATCTCACAGATTCACCCACAGTAGACAAGTGGTTTATTTGGAGTGACAAAATGTGGAACCACGCACACCAGCACCTAGAAGAAGTGGCTTAGTGTAATAAGTAATCTGTGGATCAACACTGTGGAGAAACCTCGCAATTCCAACCAGGCAATCGAGAATGGCTGTCCACCCAAGACCTGAAAAGCACTCAAGGCTCAAAAAAGACACATCTGCCTCTGCAAAATCCTCTGTCACATCAACAGCATGACATCCAAGCTAGACCTACCACATCACAGTCGACTGTCACCCTCATTCCATGTTTTTCATCTCAAACCTGTCACCCCTGGACCACTAGCATCTGAAGTTCCCCTCACTGCACCACCAGCATCCCTCAACATTGAAGGACAAACTGCTTACCTGGTAGGAGGGCAATGACCCAAACTCAGGAGGAGCTTCTATCCGTGGCCGGTTGATGATGTTGCTTCCACTTGCTGTAATAATAATGGCCCCAGTGGTGCTTACTGGAAGATTCAGAAGTATTGAAATAGGTCTATATCCGATTCCATCACTATGTTTTGCAACTAAACGGTTGCAAAGGTCTTGCGAGAGCTCTTTGCTTTTACCCATCATGAGATGTGTCTTGTGCAACACCTTGGTAATGAAAATTTTTATAGACAATTTACTAACACAGCTGATATTAATTTGCACAGATAGGAGGTATAATTACTTACTGATTTCAGCTGGTACCTTGCCTTACCCTGCCATGGAGAACTGCTTTTTGCGTGTTCAATACTTTTTACCTGTGTCATTCCAAATTATTGCACATAACTTTATTTATAGATTTTAATGTTGTGAATTCTTTATATTTCCAGATTTATTGAGTTAATACTGATGTCTGGTGAAAATTTCATGTGAATAGCCTCATTGGAAATATATTTACTGAAAGAAATGTTGATGTGTTCAATACTTATTTCCCCCACTGTATTAGAGCACTCATACTGCACTTGCACACATATAGCATGGTTCAGTGGCTCAACACAAACTGGTAAAGTCCACCTGGTTACATTATATTTATTAAGTTTCTTAAGTGCAAATCAGTAGCATGTTTCATTTTGATGCTTACCCTGCTCCTTTTTCTGGTACGCCAATTTGAACCTATTCACTCCTTACCTCGAACTTCCTGTTGGCAGGGATGAGCAAAACCTCAAGAAGTCCTGGTGGTCTGGTGGAATTGGATGCTGCCACCAGACCCGGTCAAGGGTAGCAGCAGCCAAACCTCAGCAATCCTCCAAGTCATGAGCCAAGAGTAAGAGTTGGAGAAAATGGAAAATGGGTGAAGAAAGGAAGAAAGAAAGACCAACTGAGATATCTGTAACACCCCCCACCCCCATGCCAAAATAGCTATTAACTGTTTGCAGGAATCTATCAGGAATATTAAAATGTGTTTATTACATTACATTAATCAAACCAACCCAGGACAGTACAAGAAAAATTCTATTTCACTGTCTTGATGAGTGTAATACTGCATTTGCCCAAAACATTCGGAGTCAGGTTTCCTTTCTCCTCTCAATATTATGTGTGTACATGCCTGTTCACATTTTACAGATGGGATCTTGGCAGGGCAGGGAGAAATTTAATGAGTGTTCAAGATTTGCGCGTGTGTGTGTGTGTGTGTGTGTGTGTGTGTGTGTGTGTGTGTGTGTGTGTGTGTGTGTGTGTGTGTGCCTTGGCTATGGGTGTTTAATCTTGTCTATATCCACAAGTAGGAGTTATAAAGTGCTCTCTAACCTGGGCATACACTGACTGGTCACTTTAACAGAAACACCTGTACACCTGCTAATTTATACAGTTATCAAATCAATCAATCATGTGGCAGCAGCACAGTGCATAAAATCAGGTAGATACAGGTCAAGAGATTCAATTAATGTTCACATCAAACATCAGAATGAAGAAACAATGTGAAGTCTGTGACTTTAACTGTGGTATGGTTGTTGGTGTCAGATGGGTTGGTTTGAGCATTTCAGATAATACTGATCTTCTGTTAATTTCAAACACAACAGTCTCTAATGTTTACACAGAATGGTACATAAAACAAAAAACACCTTGTTTATGGAGGGTCTGCAGGCTGTGAGACACCTTGCTGATCAGAGAGATCAGAGGAGAATGACCAGACTGGTGTGAGCTGACAGAAAGTCTATAGTAATTCAAATAAATAATTTTTACAACTGTGGTGAGCAGAAAAGCATCTCAGAACACACAACACATCAAACCTTGAGGTGGACGGGCTACAACAGCAAAAGACCACATCAGGTGTCACTCCTGTCAGCCAAGAACAAGAATCTAAGGTTATCAAGGGCACAGGCTCACCTAAACTGGACAATTGAAGATTAGGGAAAAATAATCACCTGGACTTTTTCCAGTCTTAAACTGCCCAGTTTGGGGGATCCTGTGCCCATGACTGCCTCAGATTCCTGTTCTTGGCTGACAGGAGTGAATCCAATGTGGTCTTCTCCTGTTGTAATCCATCCAAAGTTTGACGTTTTGTGCATGCTGAGATGCTTTTCTGCTCACCACAGTTGTAAAGAGTGATTATTTGAGGTACCAATCTGTCCATTTTCCTCTGAGCTCTCTTATCAATAAGGAATTTTGACCCACAGAACTATTTTTCAGTCAGTGTTTTTTGTTTTTTGTCCCATTCTGTGTACACTCTAGAGACTGGTGTGTATGAAAATCACAGGAGATCTGCAATCTCTGAAATTTTCAAACCAGCCCATCTGGCTCCAAAACCATGCAACGATCAAAGTAACAGAGGTCACACTTTTTCTTCATGCTGATGTTTGATGTGACTATTAACTGAAACTCTTGACCTGTATCTGCATAATTTTCTTACGTTGTGTTGCTGCCAAATGATAAGCTGATTTGATAGCTCATAAATGTGCAGGTGTACAGCTGTTCCTGATTAAGTGGATGGTTAGTGTACATGTAATAAGGATTTGATGTTGATTCTCTCTCTCTCACACACACACACACACACACACACACACACACACACACACACACACACACACACTCTCTCTCTCTGTGTGTGTGTGTGTGTGTGTGTGTGTGTGTGTGTGTGTGTGTGTGTGTGTGTGTGCCTGCACTTGGCTGTGTTTACACATATCCATCTCTTCCCCAGTGAACTGGTATCCAAGGTAGTAAGAAAATACACAAAGTGGGACTAGTGCAGGGAGTCTACCTCAGCATTTTGCATGCCGGGCAAGTGTGTTTAAATTAGAAACTGACGTAACCTGTAGGCAGCTGCAGTTCCAGGAAACGTCTACAGATGAGTCTCATATGTACCCAGAGACAGCAACATGTCCTGATGTGTCCCATTTTATCCCCAGACAATGCAGAAAGAGAGAATGAATAGAGACAAATCTGAACAAGCTTTCTTGTAAAGACACAACACTGACAAAGCTGATTTTTAATGATGTTGTCAAACAAGAATTGCATTCTTCACCAAAAAGCACACAAAAATCTCTGATGCTGAACATTACACATTACATCATTACATTATACTGACGGTGCAGTTTAGAAAATAATTTGTAAATAATCAAGCAAGTCAAATACACACAAGTACTGCATTAAAGACAGTATTATACTGTATTATACTGTATTATACAGTATTATACTGTTTCTCTCACACAGATGCACATATATAAGAGCACAGATGCTTGAGCAGTATTCCAAGTTCTTTACTTAACTAACATAGTATTTTGAATGAATACTCACACCCAAAAAAGAGTTCATGGCAGACAACATTGAAATATAGAGATTAAAAACAAAAAATAGATATGGCTAGCTCTAATACAGTACCTAAACAAAGAGCATGTGGAATGCTGCCAAGTGTCCAAAAACTCAAAGAGAGCTTATCATTAGTCAACCTCTGCTTGTTCTGCCAATCAACTTGCTGCTCTTGCCATGTAAGCTATGTGTATCCACCAGCATGCTTAGTTCACCGCAAGATGAAAAAGGAGTGGAAAAGAGGAATCTTTTTCTCTTAATATGAAGGAGGGAAAGGAAAAAAACAAAGAGGTGAAGCGGAGGGAGAAAAGCACCTGATAGCTGAGTCAGGACTACGAGAGAGTGCAGCTGTAATAACATGAAGTAACAGTGTATGGAGTGGATATTCTCACACACACACACACACACACACACACACACACACACACACACACACACACACACACACACACACACACACAATATTGTACACTCATTAAATTAAATTAAATTTAAATATTATGTACACACACTGTAAGTTCAGTGGGGTCCAAGAGTTTGAATCTACTCATTTTTTGTTCAAACAGATGCAGATGATACATTTTTATGATGATACAAGTATTCCTGATTAAAGTACGAATCCTGAAATTAAAGTGTATCTAAATATATTGTTCACACATAATTAGCTTTTTTTATTGTTTATATCATTTATTTCATTTATATTAGAATACACATTGTGCACATAACAAAGCGTTTAATGCCATCACCTAACAACTAACACCTGATATGGAAACAATTAATACACTTGTCTATTCTTTATGTTTATGCATTACCATTACTAACTCAGCAATAATGGTAATGAAATGATGATCATGTGACAGACAGTAAGGCCCATTTTAAGGGATGAGGCTGATGTGCACTCAAAGCATATTTTATTAATGCCATCACTCACATGATTTGTAACTACTAAAAAATGATAAATGGTGTCAGATAGATGTTCTATTATATGTTAACAACATCTTTGGAGAGGTACACGTTTAGAGGAATACATAAATGACTTATAGGATGAGACATACCATATGAAAATACTACACACACACACACACACACACACACACACACACACACACACACACACACATACACAGAGTGAGAGAGAGAGAGGTCCTGGTTCTGATTTAGCTGACAGTGGTTGTCTGAACCATCCTACTCTCTATGGTAAATGTGGTCAGAATGCCTCTCCAGAAACCGGAGGCTTAAGCCACGTCTCAATCTTCAGACATCTGCTGTCTACTGTCTCACACCTACACACTTGCACAGAAAAATACACACATGCACACATACATTTTCAGACAATCATACAGTGTGTTTAACTGGTAAACTGGTAACTGGTCAAATTTAAAATCTCTGCAACTGAAAAACCAGGTTTAACTATTGCACCAAATTTTCAATAAACAACAATACACTTGCTAAATGAACATTTTATCTGTGGACCTCAGGTAGCCATTGCATTGCTGCTTTCATTTTTCAAAGGCTGCCTATTCTCACTGAACATCTTTGGAAAGCATGTTTCCTGCACTATGTAAAATATCACCATCTGATGTCTAAATAAACAACATTTATGTTGAAATTTACTGCTTTAAAAGAGAACTGTTTGGACATCTGTTGAGAAACTGTCTAGAACAAAATTGCTAAAACAATGATATCATTAGTTTCTCCTTTTTTCTTATGATTTCAGTAGTATCCAACCAAGAGAGGAACTGCCTCTTTCTTATGGTTTCAGTAGTATCCAACCAAGAAGAACTGCCCTCAGTCAGACCCTTCATACCAGCTGCACAGGAAATAAGATACTTCTATGTTTATGATACTTCAAGTCTAGAGGAACACAAACTTCACTCACATACATAACAGAGACAGTTAGCTGGAGCATCATCTGGAAAACACTATGAATATCTACTTTATCTTCTTTAAGGGCATCATAATTCGTGGAAGGAAAATGCTAACATTCTCCTTTGATATCAAAGATAAAACATGCATTTATACTCTACATACAATATCCATTTGGAAAATTGAAGGTTTGGGTATGTTAAAACACAGGGACGAGGGGACCCAAATGCAGAACACAGATACAGGAGTTCAGGTGTCTAACGCAGACAGGTTTAAGTTGGGAGACATGGAAGGATGGGTGGATGCGTAAGGATCTGGGAGCTTGAGCTTGATGACAGAGAGATTGCTAATGCTCTCAATGGTGAAGGAGCCTAGGTACCGGGGAAAATGTTTTTTTGCTTCTGTCTTAAGCGGAATGTCCTTGGCTGATAGCCACACCTTTTGACCTTACTGGTAATTGGGTGCTGGAGTCCAACAGCAGTCAGTTGTCAAAGTGAGACCAGTGGCGGCTGGGAATGGGCAGAGGTTGAAGTAGGCTGGCAGGCGGGTTACTTCAGGCACACACGGTGTAGGCAGTGACAAAATCCTGGGTGTCACCATCGATAGTCGGACACCAGAAGTGCTGCTTCAAAAGCCTGGGTGTGACTGGAGCCAGGGTGTACAGGCAAACCAGGAATAGTAGCCTACTGAAGGACCTGGGAACATACAGAGTCAGGGATGAACAAGTTGCTAACAGGCCCATAACCTTGTTTGGGTTGGGTGCGTTTAGCTCTCTGGACCACAGACTCAATCTCCTATCTAACTGCCCTCACCACACAGTCCGGAGGGAGGATGGTGTCAGGGCCTGAGGTGTCATCTTATGGATTGAACTGGTGGGAGAAGGCATCAGGCTTAGCATTTTAGAACTGGGCCAGTAGGTGATAGTGAAATTAAACCACCCGAAGAATAGGGCCCATCGAGCCTGGCAAGAGTTTAGGTGCTTGGTGGTCTAGATGTAGGCCAGGTTTTTATGATCAGTCCAGATGATGAAAGGCTGCTCAGCCCCCTCGAGCCAGTGTCTCCACTCACCCAAGACTAACTTCATGGATAGCAACTCACAATTCCTCACATCGTAATTGCTCACCAAATGGGAGAGGCGACGAGAAAAGAAACTGCATGGATGTAGTTTCTGGTCGGGAACAGAACACTGGGGGAGCACCGCACCCACACCCGAATCGGAGGTATTCACCTCCATGATGATTTGCCACAAGGAATCAGGTTGGATAAGCACAGGAGCAGAGGTGAATTATTCCTTGAGCTTAGTGAAAGTGGCTTCTCTCTCAGGGGTCCAAACAAAGTGAGTGGAGGTGAACCTATTGAGGGGTGCCGCGACTTGTCTATAGTCCCTTAAGAAACGGCGGTAGATGTAAGCAAACCCTAAGAAACATTGCCGTTGCTTTAGGGTAGTTGGTCTGGGCCACGCGACAACAGCTTGAATCTTTTCAGGGTCAGCCTTGACTCTCAATGAGTTACCCCAGTAAGGTGACTGAGCAGGCATGGAAGTAACATTTTTCCACTTTGATGAACAGGTCGTTCTCCAGGAGTTGCTGTAGGAATTGTTGGACGTGGTGGGTGTGCTCTGTGAGAGTTCAGGAGAAACCAGGATGTCGTCCAGGTATACAAAGACAAAGCAGTTCAGGATGTCCCAGAGTATGTCATTGACAAGTGCTTGGAAAACTGCTGGAGCGTTGGATGTGTCGAATGGCATGACCAATTGTTCAAAGTAGTCCAGTGGGGTGTTGAATGCTCTTCCATTCGTTCCCCTCTCTGATCATAACCAAATGGAGGCTCTGTGCAAGGGCTTGAAGGCTGAACTGAGGAGAGGCAGGGGGTACTTATTCTTTACTGTGATGCTATTCAGACAAGGATGGAGGGACTTATCCTTTTTGGCCATGAAGAAGAAGCCGGTGCCCAAGGAGTAGGAGGAAGGATGGGTGATGCCAGCAGTGAGGTAGTCATTAATGTAGTTTTCCATGGCCTCTCTCTCCAAATGAGACAGATTATACAGCTGGCCAGATGGTAGGGTGGCCCCAGGGAGCAGGTCGATGGCACAATCATACGGATGATAAGGTGGTAGTGAGAGGGCCTGATCCTTACTGAAGACTTCTCCCAGGTTATGATACATGGGGGGCACTGCCGAGAGGTCTGGAGGGCTTGCGGCCAGGGAAGCCATTGTGGTCACTATGGGTGGAAGGGCTGATTTAAGGGATGTCGAGTGGCAGAAGGGACTCCAGTTAACAATCCTTCATGCCAACCAGTCTATATGGGGGTTGTGTTTTTTCAACCAAGAATGGCCCAACACCAGTGGAGTGCATAGGGAGGAAATAAGATTTATCCGAACCTTCTCATGATGATTTCCCAAGAGAACCAGGACCAATGGGGCGGTGTGATGTGTGAACTCGGCAAAGACTCTCCCATCCAGGGCATTTACAGTCACGGGGGTCCAGTGGTTCCAAGGAGAGGCCTAACTGGGAAGCTAGCTCCAGATCCAGGAAGCTGTCATTGGCACCTGAATCGATCAGCACGAGCAGGGGAACAGAGAGCTGGTTGTGATGTAGGGTGGCTGGAATCTGGAAACGGGACAGAGAGAAAGGAGAAGCAGATGTTCAGCTCACCAGCAGCTCCCTTTCTACCAAAGAGGACACGTAGACAGGAAGTGGCCTGGTTGCCCGCAGTATATACACACACCTGCCTGTAACCTACATTCATGCTCAGCAGGGGTGAGCAGGGCCGGGCCAGGGCTTGGAGGCACAGGAGGAGAGCCGGGAGTGAGCATATAGGAAGCATGAGCAGTGAACCTGGAACAAGAGAAACAGTGAATAGTGAGCACAGGATAACGCAATGAGAAAAAGACACTAAATAACAACACGGAAATTAAATGCGAGGTAGGCCAGAAGTGTACCGCACTAAAGCCAGAACAATCTGACGACGACTGGCTGAAGAACCGGGGTTTATATACGCTGATGAGGTGAGTTGATGAGGAACAGGCGTGTTCACTGACTCCCTCAGGGAGCAAACCCCCCCCCCCACACACACACAAACACACACACAAACATAAACAGAAGTGAGAGGGAGAGAAAACGCTGGAAACACAAGGAAGGGGAAAAACAAGGAAACACAGGTGCTGGTCTGGGCCATAAGGCTACAAAGCAGTGGAGAAACCCTTCACAATGCCAATATTTCTATGCGGATCTCCTGGGAATTTCACACACAACACCTTTCTGATGAGAGAGATCAGAGGAGAAGGACCAGATTAGTTTGAGCTGACAGATAGTCTATAGTAACTCAAGCACATGGTTGAATGATTGGATAACTGCATAACTGACCAGGTGTAGGTCTAGATTTTCCTATTGAAGCGGATTGTGAATTGTTGGCTTTTTTGACATATTTGGACAAGCAAACATTTGATCCTCTTTGAAACAGTGCTTGAAAAGTTGATACACTCTATCAAATGACACACAAAATTGACATTTTTAGTAATTTCCACAATTTAAATGAACAGTTATCACACCTTCAAAACCATTAAATTTTAATCAGGTGTTCACGATTGGGTGCCAGTGAGGGCACTTTATTATTGAGGTGTGTGGTGTCATCATGCCAAGATCTAAAGAGATCTAAAAGTTATGCAACTGTCGGTGCCAAAGTGCATGTTTCTACAATCAGAAAGATATTTCACACATTTGACCTGCATGGGAGGCATGCCTGGAAAAAGTCTTTGAATTACTACAGTTTGACAATGTGCATATAGGCAAAGACCAGGCCGTTTGGAATAATGTGTTCTGGACAAAGATAGTCCAGAACACATTAGATAGAGTTTTTTGGCCACAGTAACAGCAGACATATTTAGCACTGACCAAGGACAGCTTTTCTGGAGAAGCACCTCATATCAACTGTGAAGCATTGTGAAGAGAAAATCATTTCAAAAAGCACAATATGCCAATCCTTGAGCAGTGAAAAAGCAGTGGGCACAGGTTTACTGAAACAGGACAGTTGAAGATTGGAAAAAGTATTCCCTGGCCACTTTTCTGCACAAACACACATTTCCTGTATATATACAGTCTGGCACCAAGACATTAGCAACAGATACAGTGGGGAAAATAAGTATTGAATGCGTCAACATTTTTTTATTAGTAAATATATTTCCAATGAGGCTATTCACATGAAATTTTCACCAGACTTTGGTATTAACTCAAGAAATTTAAAGAACATATAAAGAAATCCAAGCATTAAAGTCCATAAATGAAGTTATGTGTAATAAAGAGGAATGACACAGGAAAACACTATTGAACACCCTAACTGAAATTCATTTAATACTTAGGGGAGAAGACTTTTTTGTAATGACAGCTTCACGATGCTTCAAGTCACTTCCTGAATGAAGAAATGAATCGGCCACAGTATTCAGCTGTGATTTTGGCCCATTGTTCTAAACATATTGTCTTTGAAACTTGTTCAGATGGACTCAAGTCAGGTGATTGACTGGGCCATTCTAACACCTTGATTTTTTACTCTGAAACCAGTTGAGAGTTTTCTTTGCTGTATGCTTTGGATTGTTGTCCTGCTGGAAGGTCCACCCACGTCTCGCTGGAAGGTCCACCATCATCCTGGTGGATGGCAGCAGATTCTTCTCAAGGATCTACAGTAAAGGGTTCCATTCATCGTTCCTTTAATGATATGAAGTATGCCAGTACCATGTGATGAAAGACACCATAATGCTTCCACCTCCAAACTTCACTGTTTTAAGGGTGATGTGGAGTGCCATTTCTTCTCCAAACATGGTGTGTAGTATGACAGCCAAAATGTTAAATTTTGCTCTTGTCTAACCAGACTGCACTCTCCCAGTATTTCATAGGCTTGTCCAAATGAGTTGTAGCAAACTTTAAATGAGCTTCGACATGCCTTTTCTTTAGTAATCTTTAGTGTTGCAGGCTAAACGTGAGCAATGGAGTGCATTGCCTATTGTTTTCTCTGTGACAATGACATCTGCTGCCTCCAAGTGTTTCTGGAGCTCTTTCCGAGTGGCTCTTGGGGTACTCTTCTGACAATTCTTCTGACTTACTGGTCAGAAATCTTGTGAGGAGATCCTGTGCATGACCAGTTGATGATGGACTGATGTTGCTTCCACTTGCTGATAACAGCCACAGTGATGCTTACTGGAGGATTCAGAAGTTTTGAAATATGTCTATATCCTATTCCGTCAATATGTTTCACAACAATAAGGTTGCGAAGGTCTTGGGAGAGCTCTTTGCTTTTACCCATCATGAGATGTTTCTTGTGTGACACCTTGGAAACAAAAAGCCTTTATATAGACCATCAATTTACTAACCCAGCTGATATTTATTTGCACAGATAGGAGGTATAATTACTTACGGATTTCAGCTGGTTCCTTGCCTTACCTTGCCTTGGAGAAATGCTTATTCTTAAAGTGTTACTTTAATACTTTTTTCCTTTGTCATTCCACTTTATTACACATAACTTTATTTATGGACTTTGATGTTGTGAATTCTTTATATTTCCAGATTTCATGAGTTAATACCGATGTCTGGTGAAAATTTCAGGTAAGTAGCCTCATTGGAAATATATTTACTGAAAGAAATGTTGATGTGTTCAATAAAACACATTCAATACTTATTTCCCACACTCTAACACACTAAGTGGGCCCCCATGGATTAGACTTGTTTGTCCAGTACATCCCACAGATGCTCGATCAGATTGATATTTGTGGAATTTAGAGGCCAAATCAACACATTGTACTCTTTGTCGTGTTCATCAAACCATTCCTGAAGGTATCCTGCTGAAAATGGCCATTAGTGAATACTGTCGCCATGAAGGGGTGTACTTGGTCTGCGACAATGTTCAGGTATTTGGTAAATTTTATAGTAACATTCACATGAATGCCAGGATCCAAGGTTTCCCAGTAGAACATTGCCCAAAGTTAAATTTTTTTTTTCATTTAAAACCAAAGAAATGAAACTATTGACATAATACAAAATGGACAGCTGCTTGATTATAGTTCTGGTTCTCTCTTGCCAGTCGTGACTCACATGAGCAACCTCCTGGTGCATGCGAAAATATATTTAGTACAAAGTCAATCTGGTAGAAATTAACACACATTGTTCTATGAAATGCTTTTTTTAGGGTCACCATATGTTCTCTTTTTCCCAGACATGTCTTCCTTATTTCGTACCTTAAAAAAGCATCTATATTTGAGAAAATGTCTGGGATTTGGCTTTAGTTTCCTTATGATGTGCTTATGGTCTATTACTGCATCATGTGTCCACATGTTTGAATTGCTTTAACCCGGGTCAGAAGCTTTTCTGAAGCTAACTCTAAGGGCTCAAATGGGGCACCTGACAGACCTTCCAAGACCACAGAAGGTCCCAGGAAGGTATGTGTGGTCTGGATTTGGGCCTTAGCGGTCTGGCACCAGGCATAAACCTTGAAGTTAGAAGATGTTGCCCCACAGAGGCTCCATCAGTAGGGGTGTGGCTGGTCAAAATGTGGACCATGTAGACCCTAATTGTAGAAGGAGCCAACCCTGCTGAGAAACGTTCCTGTAAGAACTCCAGGACTGTAGCTTGTTCTGTCTACTGAGTCTCACTGGTGTTCCATGATTGGTCCATGATAAACTGTTGCCACTAGAATGCATACAATTTTCTCGTGGATGGTTTCTAGTATTTAACATGGTCTCTACTACCTTAGTTGAGAAACCGGAATCTCTGAGCTGGTGCCACTCAGGGGCCATCTCCATAGTTCCGGCCAAGGGTGCTAAATCAACCCTCTGGTTTGAGACAATAGATCCATGTGAAAGGAATCTCACAGGGAGTGCCATCCAGCAAAGATATTATCCCCGAGAACCAAATTTGAGCTGGTCAATTTGGTGCTACTAGCAGCAGATGTAGCTTGATCTTGGCAAACTCTCGCTAGAGACTGTTGGTGCAGAGTGATCAGAGGAAAGGCATACAAAGGTTGCAAATCACCTCTCTCCATCAACGGCAGCAAAATCAGGCTGGCCGGCTTTGCCATCCAGACCGTGTAAAATCGAGGCTAGAAACCAAGGAAACCTCCCAAGTTCTCAGAGCACGTAGGCATCGCCGTGTGACACTGATTACATTCATCCAAGGATGAAACCCCTAACTTTACCGGACCTAACTTTATCTTGCTCAATGTTGTAGGATTTCCCTACTTGTGTTGTGGATAGACATGCCCTCATCATATTCAAATTCCATATAACCCCTAGAAAAGTCACTCTCAATTGAAGAAGCAACTTTCCCTGAGGTTCAACTTGAGCCCCAAGCTCCTCACATGGTCAAGAACAACATCTTGATGTTGAATGTTGACCTTCTTGGACCATGCTAAAATTAACCAGTCATCCAGGTATTTTAGCACACGAATGCCCTGGAGTCGCAAAGGAGCCAGCGTGGTGTCCATGTATTTTGTGAAGGTGTGAGGGGATAAAGCTAGAGAATGGAAGAACCGATACTGATACGCATTGCCTCAAAACGTGAACCTCAGAAACTTCCTGTGACTGTGCAATGGAATATGCATCTTTTTTAAATCTATCGTCACAAACCAATCCTAAAACTGAGTCTGTCAAGTTTGAGCCTCAATATCCTGAACCTGTCTGTCCGAGGAGTACGGTTCAGATGATGCAGATCTAAAATTGGCGTCATACCCCGTCCTTTCTTTGGACCAGGAAATAACAGTTCTAAAAACCTCCCTCCCTCAGAGAAAGATGTACATGTTCTATGGCCCCTTTCTTGAAGAAAGATTTACTTCCTGGGCTAACATCGAGCTCTGCATTGTGCTGACTACAGTGATGAGCATGCCTCTGGGGGGTTGGTGGGGGGTGATGGATGGGGGGGTGTCATTGGGGTTGAGCTATGAACTGGACCTGGAACCCTTTTTTATGGAGGACAGAACCCATTCAGACACATTTGGCAGTGGCATGGATTAAATACTGGTTGATTCTATTACTTGTGAGCTAAGGAAAACATGACAACTTTAATGTTTACTATGCTAACGTGTGTGTGTGTGTGTGTGTGTGTGTGTGTGTGTGTGTGTGTGTGAACATTGCATTACTGCATGTTTTGTTTAATACTGGCTGCCAATCTCATTTGCTACCAGGTCAGAGTCTAATCCAAAAGCCAGTAAACAGCCTCGTTAACCAATTTTTTTTACAAGGTCCATTAAGCTTAACGTGTTGTCTTCCTGTGCCTTTGTGCTAAATATATTCTCAAAATCCCAAATATGGCAGAATTTACTGCCCTATTACAGGCAGAATTCATACATGGATACAGACCAGTTATTGGTGCAAGTCATACAGTATATGGCTTTGTAGACACCTCACCTATATGGGGTTATTTCTATATGTGGAACCACACAACTGTAAAAAAAAAAAAAAAAAAATGTCTTTGTACAATATGTTGTAGCATTACAATTTCCCTTCACTAGTACTATGGGCCCAAACCTGTTCCAGTGTAGTAATGCCCATGTACACAAAGCAAGTTATATGAAGGCATGGTTTGCCACGGTTGGAGTGGAAGAACTTCCTGCACAGAGCCCTGACCTCAACCCCACTGAACACCTTTGGGATGAACTGGAACACCTACTGTACACCAGGTCTTCTCACACAATATTAGTGTTTGACCTCACTAATGCTCTTGTGGCTGAATGGGCAATGCTCCAAAATGTAGTGAAATGCCTTCCCAGAAGAGTGGGACTTATTAGAACAGCAAATCAGAGGACTAATTCTGAAATGGGATGTTCAACAAGCACATACAGTGAGGAAAAAAGTATTTGATCCCCTGCTGATTTTGTACGTTTACCCACTGACAAAGAAATGATCAGCCTATAATTTTAATGGTAGATTTATTTGAACAGTGAGAGACAGAATAACAACAAAAAAAATCCAGAAAAATGCATGTCAAAAATGTTATAAATTGATTTGCATTTTAATGAGGGAAATATGTATTTGACCCCTCTGCAAAACATGACTTAGTACTTGGTGGCAAAACCCTTGTTGGCAATCACAGAGGTCAGACGTTTCTTGTAGTTGGCCACCAGGTTAATCTTGAGCCACTCCTTTGTTGCCTTGGCCGTGTGTTTTGGGTCATTGTCATGCTGGAATACCCATCCACGACCCACTTTCAATGCCCTGGCTGAGGGAAGGAGGTTCTCACCCAAGATTTGACGGTACATGGCCCCGTCCATCGTCCCTTTGATGCGGTGAAGTTGTCCTGTCCCCTTAGCAGAAAAACACCCCCAAAGCATAATGTTTCCACCTCCATGTTTGACGGTGTGGATGGTGTTCTTGGGGTCATAGGCAGCATTCCTCCTTCTCCAAACACGGCGAGTTGAGTTGATGCCAAAGAGATCCATTTTGGTCTCATCTGACCACAACACTTCCACCCAGTTGTCCTCTGAATCATTCAGATGTTCATTGGCAAACTTCAGACGGGCATGTATATGTGCTTTCTTGAGCAGGGGGACCTTGCGGGCGCTGCAGGATTTCAGTCCTTCATGGCGTAGTGTGTTACCAATTGTTTTCTTGGTGACTATGGTCCCAGCTGCCTTGAGATCATTGACAAGATCCTCCCGTGTAGTTCTGGGCTGATTCCTCACTGTTCTCATGATCATTGCAACTCCACGAGGTGAGATCTTGCATGGAGCCCCAGGCCAAGGGAGATTGACAGTTCTTTTGTGTTTCTTCCATTTGCGAATAATCGCACCAACTGTTGTCACCTTCTCAACAAGCTGCTTGGCAATGGTCTTGTAGCCCATTCCAGACTTGTGCAGGTCTACAATCTTGTCCCTGACATCCTTGGAGAGCTCTTTGGTCTTGGCCATGGTGGAGAGTTTGGAATCTGATTGGTACTCTGAGCACTCCCTTTAAGAGTGTGCTCCTAATCTCAGCTCGTTACCTGTATAAAAGACACCTGGGAGCCAGAAATCTTTCTGATTGAGAGGGGGTCAAATACTTATTTCCCTCATTAAAATGCAAATCTACTTATAACATTTTTGACATGCATTTTTCTGGATTTTCTTGTTGTTATTCTGTCTCTCACTGTTCAAATAAATCTACCATTAAAATTATAGACTGATCATTTCTTTGTCAGTGGGCAAACGTACAAAATCAGCAGGGGATCAAATACTTTTTGCCCTCACTGTACTGCATGGGTCAGGTGTCCACAAACCTTTGTCCATAATGGACCAAGTTTGCCCCCCACCCCCCCACCCCACCCACCCCATTTTCACAAAGTCTCAGTTGGTATTGGATAACTTTTTGCTTCAATAAATCACATTATCATTTAAAAACTGTATTTTGTGATTACTCACGTTGCAGTTGTTTTATCTTAGATTTTGTTTTGATTTCTGAAACCATTTAGTACGAGACATAAACAAAAACAGAAGAAATCAGATCCGATCAATTACCTTTTCACAGCACTTTATATTATATGATGATGATGATGAGTATGAAAATGACAATAATAATAATAATAATAATAATAATAATAATAATAATAATAATAATAATAATAAAATACCTGTTTCACTTACTGAGTGGTATCATGTCTTGTAATTCAACACAGCTGCTGTAGGACAGTTGTACAGTACATAACTGTTCATTGACAACAGAATGAACTGTTATTTTGATCCTTGCTAAATTATAGTTGGACTAGCTGGTCTATTAATCACAGGCTATAAGGCTTGTGTCATACAATCTGGTCAGATTTAGTGTCATAGATGTGACATGCTCCAGAAATTACATTCTATGTAAGACAGTTTGAAGTGACAGGTTGGCCCAGAAATTGTCCCATGCAAAACAAGCTCTCAGAAGTAAGTAAACAGCAAAAACACAGTCAAGATGCCTCACTGTTGGTCTGATTTAGACCTAGAAATTGTCATTTCCCAATAAGATGACAGATAAATATGAACATGTCAAGTTTTATGGAAGTTTTATTACTTATGGAACATCCAACTCAGACTTTTAAGGCCTCAGCAACCCAAAGCCATATATAAGAATCTAAATGAGAACCACCTATATCATCACACATGCTCTCAGCAAAAAAAAAAAAAAAAAAAAAAACCCTGTTCTGTGACCCAGAATGCACCATACCTCTTCATCCCCTTCTTGAGAGACTTTATGTGGATGATCATTAATGGAAATGTCTTCACAGAGCTGTCTGCCTTCCAAACAAAACATTTCATCTGTGAAAGGGCATGTTGTTTTTCCTTTCATGTTCATTTGATTTAGTGTTATATTGGGCAATACTGAATGTGAAAGCAGAGAAATGAGAAAGAAGCAAAGCTGTATGCATAATTCTTGGATTTGTATGCAGGGTTCAGTGTTTGAATGTACAGACTTATGATATAAAGCTTGTGGTCACTATAGGAATGTATGACCATATCCATTAGTTTAAATAGAAAATCCCATACCAACTAACCACATTTCTCCTCAAATGTGTTCATTTCATTTCAATTTCATTACAATTTTCTAGTATCTTTCAAACATAGTTATGGTATACAGAACATTTCAAACTGCTAGTAAGCATGTGTGTGTGTGTGTGTGTGTGTGTGTGTGTGTGTGTGTGTGATGTAGTGTAGAACTGTGATATAATTGTGATATATATATATATATATATATATATATATATATATATATATATATATATATATATATATATATATATATATATATATATATATATATAAAATGTGATATATAATTCACATTTTGACCTGGATTGATATGCCAACTTTTTTGTTGTTGTTTTTTGTTTTTTGTTTTACCCAAGCTCAGTGAATTTTTCACTTCCATTCTCTACTATACTCTTCTCTTTTCTGCTATGCAGTATACTGTGACGACAAACATACTGTTTGTCAAAGGGGAATAAGTGCAGTGTAATTTTCTCATACATTTTTTTGGATACAGTACATAAAACTGTTCTGACAATCAGTTTGTCCAAAGGAATGTTTGCATTTCAATGTAATTTTGTTATAGTTTGGGCAAGGATTTTCAGACTTCAAACTATGTTCAAGTGATAAACATAGTTATTTTAAGTCATGCAACACTTAAACCAAAATAATCCATTTAATAAACACAGCTAGACACATCACTTTCTTAACACCTGCCTGTACTTAGAGGGCAGCAAAATATTTCCATAGATCTGGTTTTGTTTAGTTTACTTTTTTCTGACAAACTTGATTATGTGCTGCTTATGTCTGGACAAATCTGAGTGCACCACACAGGTATGTGAACACTTATTCACAGTATTGATTTCTCAAAATTGAAAACCCTCAATATTTTACAGTATAGGTGCTTTTCCAACTGTTCTGCATTAAGTTTACATACAAGTGCAATCTAGATCTATGATATCATAATGATGTTACACAAGTCCTAATTAATGAGTTGCACAAGGAGGTGAAATCAATGATGCCTCTCAAACAGGAGTGACTAATCAAAAAAACTGTTCAATAATCCACACAGCATCATTCTCATGCAAGCATTGGCATGCACATGCACAAATCTATGTATGCTTTTACACACTTTCATGCACACCTAATGACACATATTTTTAATACACATACATTGTTTGAACTGGAAAGCTGTACATGTCCAATGTTGTAACCTTTTCCTTTCAAATACTGTGCTTAGCCATAATACAACCAGGAGCCATAACTGAAATAATGTAAATGTACTATGTACCTCATCATTTCTGTTGACAAGGGTTTTTTTTTGTTTTTTTTTGTTTTTGTTTTTTTTATTCCTGAACCTGCTGCACTTGGCTTTGTCCCTCTGGGAGACTCCTCCATTAACAATTTCAATTGCACACAAAAATGCTGGATATTTTCTGTTATTAACCACCAGTATCCATTACAGTCTCTGAGCTGCAACCTGAACGGTATCCATTTTCCTTGCCCAAACACAACTGACTGTTTAGTGCATATTGGGAGCTTGACTCAGAGGAAAGTAAAGGAAGGAGGGGTATTATAGGGATTTTCCAGGCTCACCTGCCTTTCACTTTGCGTTAAGTCATGTGTCAAACCCTGACACATTTTCCTTCACATGTTTCCCACGTTTTTTTGCCTGGGCTGGATTAATAGATCGGGTGGTGGACAGCAGGCACAAGTACGTGTGAACTGCCCAATTTTTACTCCTTGGCTTTTCTCACAAGTTCCCATTAACTTCAAACAATCCATCATCAGCATTTCCGGAGTAGGACAGCTTCCTGTCTAGAAGTGTAGGATCAAGGAATAACATGGGTTAAAGTACAGTCTTTCTTGAACCATATAACTCCAAAAATGAGCAAATGTCGATAAAATTTATAAATAGCGTTATTCAAAGAATGCAGAAACGCTTCATATATACATTGGTTATGATATTCAATAAATGTTCTGATTATGCCCAGATAAATGAGCATTCAAATATTTGCAACATTTAGGATGGTTTGCCAGAAAATAGTGATGAACACTACTGAACACTATTACTAAATGATCATCATATTTACTGTATATCCCTACATAAGTGTTGCACTGTCAATTCCTGTGCAGTGTATAACACTGGATTGTAGTTTTTTTTTTTTTTTTTTTTAATGTAACAATTAGTAGTTAGTTGTGGGCTATATAATATATAATATTTTTAGCTTTTTGTTTCACATTTGGTATCTAGTCACAGCTGGTCTTAGGAACCTAAGAAAGGAAGAAGCACAGAAGATCAAAATGCTGTAATCAAAATCAGAAAGGTTATTAATTTTATGTTCTCTCTTCAGTGACTGAAATACTGTTGGACTCAGCAGCAGCTACATCCTGGGTGTAGTTGCTGGACTTACCCATGGTGCATAAGTTATTGGACTTCAAAAGCCTACTATCAAATTTATTTACTAAGCTCATCATGAACCAGGGTTGTGATCTATACCTTTGATTTTAAGGTCAGCCATATTCAGTCATAAACCTTAAATAACTACAGTAAACTCTATGGTATTTTTCTCCCATGTGATGAGTCCTCATTTATTATATAATAATGATTTGTTTTAATGCTTACGACACTTTTTGTGTTTTGGCACTGGCCAAGCTAGGATTACCAGCCCATCTTTTCCATTTTCCATTTGCCATCATTCTAAATTTCTAAATCTACCCACATTTCTTCTGTGATGTATTTATTTTATTGCTTATTGGTTGCTTATTACTTAATTGGTGGACCTACAGAACACTGGATGCCTATTTCAGTGGCTAGCAAAAAGGGTCCATGTTATGGTTGGGGCTTATTAAGTAACTATACAGCTGTTCACAATGAAACAGTAAGTCCCATGAGATGAAAAAGAAAGAGAGGGAGAGAAGGCTAATGTCCAAGCTTCCCCACAGGGGATTCACTGGTTCACATATGGTTTAATGGTTTGGAGCAAATGGAGGCGGAAAGAAATAACAAAAGCATGGGGAGACCACTGAGTTTCATGGTCCGAGCTGAAAGAAATCAAGAATATGAAGGTGTGCCAAATTTCCCACTGACTTCCTTTGGACTTTTTCCACACTTTTTTCCACATATGTGGAATGTGCAGGCTCAAACTTATGTGAGCCATTTAATTTATTTATTAAGCAGGAAAGTTCTAATCCACTGTAGCCCATTCCTTTATACTGCTACATGTATTACTGTGGCTAGATATTGCAATGTGAAGACCTAATACTAACAATAACCTTAAATTAACTACCTATTAGTTAACTCTTTTGTTAACTCCTCTTTTGTTAAGTCTTTTTTAACACATCATTAGTTAACTCCTAACTACTTAATTGTTTGAAAACTATTTTGTGCCAAACATATTATTAGAATATTATTAGGACATATAGGATAAGATAAATCTTAAGAGGATGAGTCACTTTGGCTCATTGCTTTTCTTGGTTTTCACATTTTGTCTATGCAAGGACAGTGCACACGCAGACGATAAATAAGTAGAATATCTGGAAAATATTCTTATGCACAGGCATCTTGTGCAACTTTTATAGACATTTCCATTAACCAGTGTAAATAGTGCTATAGCCCAGTATCTAAGCTAAGCAAAACCATAGCCTAAACAAGAAAAAGTAATCAAATCTTTCGTCACTGGGGCTTTTGACATTATTATTACAATCAACCATATATGACTATTTAAATTTTTTTTATTTTTTTTCAAGTACTTCCTTATAGGTTGCTTTATAGCAACTGGAAAATGCACATGCATTCAGAATGTTACTTGAGAAATTACGGTTGATTTCCCCAATGTAACTATCACTGTATGTTTTGATACATCAATAGTTACATTTAACACAGAATGCAGGCCAAAAATCAGGGAAGACAAAGCAACACACATCTCATTCTATAAAACCAGAACATCTAACATGTGTCTGTACAATGTTCTCATCAGCTCTGTTTCTTGTCATTTTGCACTATGACCTTTCAAACAAAGGGGAGCTTGTCCTTTGAATTCGGGATGACCTACTCTCAAGTACACTTTAAGAGATCAATATGTCAAAAACATCATGATCTGTCAAACTCTTTATGCTGTACAGAAGTGTGTGCATCTTTACCACTGATAAAACCAAACACTTCTGATATTTTATAAAGACTGTGCTCATTCCCAAATGCACAAAATTAGTTCCCTTTCAAAGGGAACTCCACATTGTGTGAGCTCAATGCTGTGGGAAGCACCCTCATGCGTGACCGGTATCTGAAACTGGTGTAACATCATGCCTGTTTATAGGATTGACGTGATCAGGTGACATGGCAATTAAGTGCAAATATATAAACGGCACCTGTGAACTGTGCTGTCAGCCTTATTATCTTCAGTGAGACTGCAGATCGGTCATTTGTGTAATGCTCACAAAAAGACTCTTCATTTCCTCTCTCTTTAAAAAAAAAAATAAAGAAAAATCTCTTTACTTTTCTGTCCCTTTAAAAAAAAAAAGGAGAAAAGTATGAGTGAGAGAGAATTCAGGAAGTGTGTTATGCCTTGCTGACATTTCAGCAATGTGCAAAGCTGCGGGGAGGGGCTGGGGGACACGTTCTGTGTGAAGTATCTAGGGTTGGAGCACGCCAGGGCAGCCCTCGAGAGGTCGGATTGCGCAGCCGAAGGGAATTGTGTTTCAGAGCCTCGCAGATCTGGGCCGGCCTCTGCTGAGGCAGCGAGCTGGCTCAGGTCCTGGGGAAATCGTATGGATCTGGAAGAGGAGCCGGGGATGAGCGCTGCTCTGTCTCTTGCTTGGTCTTCCATTTTGGAGCGTGTGTCGTGACTCCTTCTGCAATGGAATGCCAAAAAAAAAAACACCCAAAAAACCATCCTCTCTGACTCCAAGGAGCCAGAAGGGTATGCTTAAAACTAAGAGCAGCTCTTAAGCATATAATATAATTGCATGACAAAATATCATGCTTCTGCAGGGAGAACCATGCATAAGCCATATTTACAACCCGTGATGTCGGATTATTTGGCCATCATGGGGAATGAACGGCACGGCTATTTAGCTATGCATCGACAGCAGGTAATTTAGTGTTACGCCACGGCGAACACGCGGCCACAATACTCAGCCTGCAGCGCCGCCTACAAACATGGTGGACAAGGACTACACTTCCCGGCCATGTCCGCGCTCAAGTTCGCTGGAATATTGAGTACAAACACCTGTGCGTCATCATAAGTTATAAAAGGCCTCGTTAACCTCCGCACCTTGTAAAGTAAATTCTCAGCAGCCTCGTCTCTGTTGTGTACCAATTCTTAGTTATCATATCTGCTAACCTGATCTCGAAATTCGCCTGTCAATAAGACTTCAATTCCGTGTAAGCCTTGGATTACCTGATTACCTTGCCTGATCGACTGACCGTTTCCGTTTGTACTTTGTCTTTCATCTGTCCCACGCCTTCTGGATAGTTCATCTGCGCTTGTCACCGCCCAGGTATTGTAACATTTAGGGGGGCCAGCTTTGCCATCCAAGCCATGTAAGGCCACCATGGCGTTGGTGGGCAAGGCCTATGCAGTAGTGGGTCTTGCTTGTGGGTCGCTGCAGACAATGGCAGTATTGCAGTCCTAACAAGCAGGCCTGCTGAGTGAGCTTGACATACGGCGCATTCACCCAGTTCCTTCCCTGCTGTGTTAAGTTCACCAGCACTAGTGCGAGAGAGGCACAGAAGGTGAGTGTGGTGGCCCGCCTCCCCCTGCAGACAGCCAGGGGAACTGGGCAGCTGCAGTCACAGCCTGCTACTAGGCCTGATCTGAGAATGGTCATAAAGGCCAAGCAGACAAAGGAGGAGCGGTCCTGAGGGGCCGTGGAAGGATGTATCAGGGACATGAGATTGTTAGGGCAGTTAGCCCCCAATACTATCGTAGGGCCTCCCCTAGCCAAGGCTGACCCAAGTTTTCAGTGTTCTCTGGTCAGTGAGCTGTCACAGGGCAACAAAAATCTGATGCTTTCCCTCCAATAGAATGTGGAAAAGTTAACGTCACTGAAGACTATCTGGAAGCATGGAAACTACTGCCAAATGTGTCTCCATGGGTTCTGACTACCATAGAAAAGGGTTACTGGGTCCAGTTCAGAGCTCGACCCCCCCTCCCGGTTCAGAGGAGTGCTCACCACAGTAGTCAGCACAGAGCAGAGCCCGATGTTAGCACAGGAAGTAAGATCCCTCTTGGACAAAGGGGGACCAGGAAATAACGGCTGTAAAAAATTTCCTTTGCGGACCAGGAAATAACGGTTCTAAAAACCTCCCTCCCTCAAGGAATGGGGTACATGTTCTATGGAGAACATGTATCCCATTCCTTGAGGGAGGGAGGTTTTTACAGCCGTTATTTCCTGGTCCGCAAAAAAGATGGGATTATGCAGCCAATTTTAGATCTGCGTCATCTGCACTGACATAGAGGTGCTGATGCCCAAACTTATTGTTTCACAGATTCAGTTTGAGGTTTGTGAGGATAGATCTAAAAGATGCATATTTCCACATAGAAATATCACCCAGTCACAGGAAGTACTTGTGTACTAAGTACCTGATTTATCACCCGCAGCCAGAATTATGGAAATTGTGGGTCTGGCCCCTGAGGGGCACCAGCTCATAGTTTCTGGTATCATAACGGAGGTTGTGGAGACCATGTTGAATGTTAGAGCACCATCCATGAGGAAATTGTATGCGCTCCAGTGATGACTTTTTATCTCGTGGTGTCAGGAACATCAGGGAACTGCACAATATCTGCAGTCCCGGAGTTCTCACATGGACGGTTCTCAGTGGTGTTAGCTCCTCCTACAATCAGGGTCTATGTGGCCGCCATTTTTGCCAGCCATGCCCCTATTGGTTGTGGGGCAACAACCTCTAACTTCGAGGTTTATGCGTGATGTCAGGTGGCTGAGGCCCATCTGCAGACCATGCATACCTGGGACCTTTCAGTTGTCTTGGAAGGTCTGTCAGGTGCCCCATTTGAGCCCTTAGAGTCAGCCTCTGAGAAGCTTCCAACTCTAAAGGTAGCTCTTCTGCTGGCCGAGACATCTCTCAAGCAAGAAGGAGATCTACAAGCTCTCTCTGTTGCCCCTTCCTGCCTTGACTTTACCCAAGATTAGCCAAGGCCTTCCTGTATTCTAGGCCAGATTATATTCCTAAAGTGCCTACATCTGCTGCCCAGCCAGTAGTGTTGCAGGCTTTCTGCCCTCCTCCATTCCTCACACCGGAACAAAAGAAATTGCACCGACTTTGTCCAGTAAGGGCTCTCTGTACTTACGTCCACTGCTCCGGCCAGTGGCGTAAGTCGGAGCAGCTGCTGGTCAGCTTTGGTGGCTACAGTAGAGGTGATGCTGTGTCAGAGCAGTGCATCTCTAATTGGATAGTGGAAATAATCTCTATTGCTTATGAGCCCTCTGGGTGTGAGGGCTCATTCCACTAAGGGGTCGCCTCCTTAAAGGATTTGTCCAAAGGGGTATACTTACTGGATATGTGTGCTATGGTGGGATGGTCTACACCGCACACATTCATTCGATATTACAGCCTGGATATACATTCTGCCCCGGGCTTGAGTGACTTGCAGTGACCATCGGGCTCTGATCTCGTTCCCACAACATTAAGCTCACACAATGTGGAGAACGTGTGGTTTATGCATTTAACCCTGTTCCCTGAGAAGGGAACGAGATGTTGCATAGCTTTGTCATACTGGGGCATGCCTGTGAATTTCAGCTTCACTTCAGATAATAGAGGCTGATGGAGCAGTTCACAGGTACCATTTATATATCACCAGTGTATCATTTTACACTATTTTAAAACACTTAAACATAGAACTCTTAGAACATTGAACTAAAGGTGTACATCAGGACTGGGGTCCATTGGACCTAACAAAAAAGTAATTGAAGTGAGTTCATGACATGCAGGCAGGAGAGGAGAGTCATTAAAATGGGAGAGTGTTGGATGCGGCTTGCAGAGTGCTGAGGGACGTGTTTACCAAGTCTGTTGTTAATTGGTTTTTATTCATTCATTAATTCATCTTTAGTAATGTCATTCTCCTGCAAAATCTGTGGAGACATGAGGCTTTTACAGCACACTGTAGGTATGTTTTGGAGCCTTGCACCATGGTGCCCCATAATATATATACACATTGTGTTTATTTAAACTCAAGTTCCTACTGCAGTGCCCACCTGAAACACTGGTTGTATATGAACAATTTTTTGTTTGTTTTTGTCTAGTTCTGAGTATGAATCTTTAGAAGTGTACATTCATGTAAACCTCATAGAGGACCAGGGAAAAGATTAAAAGCTTGATATTTGAATACTCTGCATTAGAAGTAACTTAATTTCCAGACGCTCTTTAAATGAAAATGTGAGAGGTTGCAGGTCCATTTTCTGTGAGCATGTGTGCACTTGATGTGTGCATACACCTGCTATTGAGTAAAAAATCTGTTGCCTCTAGCATGTCTGAAGAACACCTGGCCATTTGTGATCTCTCAGACACACACACACACACACATGCACACACACACACACACACACACACACACACACACACACACACACACACACACACACACACACACACACACACACACAGTCCCTCACTCAAATCTATATAAAAGCAAACTTGATTTCCTCTGCCAGTCTCTGAGGAATATCTCGTCTAGTTTTTATAACTCTAGCCTTCAGGGTCAGCTCTCTTACATCAGAGTTACAAAACCCAGACATCCTGTAAAAAAAAAAAAAAAAAAAGTGTGGTAACAGCAGACACACTCTTTGCCCATGTTCATTTTCTGCATTTGAAAAGTTTTACGTGTAAGCGGTTTTCCCAGGCTCTTGCCTGCGAGGGTCTGTACGCACACACCATATAATTTTCTACTTTCTAAATCTACATTCAGAGTCTACATTAGGATAATAATATACAGTACAATCAACAGCTAATAAACATATACTGGCTCATTACATCCAGAACATTCTATTCAATTCAGTTTTATTTGTATAGTGCTTTTAACAATTGTTAACAATTTAACAAAGGTACCTTTGCAGAAATATGTCAATTCAGGATATAGATTTTAAATGTGTGAATTTATCCCTAATGAGCAAGCCAGAGGCAATGGTGGCAAGGAAAAACATATCCCTGAGACGATATGAGGAAGAAACCCTGAGAGGAACCAAACACAAAAGGGAACCCATCCTCATCTGGGTGACACCGGATAGTCTGATAGTGTGATGGTAAATAAGTAAATCCCTTCTATAAATGTGCTAATACTACATGGTCAAAGTGCAATTGTGTAACCAGGTAAATTCATTACAGTTTTTACATTAAGTTTTTTTTTTGTTGAAGTTAGCCACTGTTAAGTGATGGAGACTTGAGTGCAAAACTGTTTGTGGTAACTGGTAGCACTGGTAGCAGTGGTAGCTCAGTGGTTAAGACATTGGGCTACTGATTGGAATGTCATGAGTTCAAACCCCAGCACTGCCAAGCTGCCATTGTTGGGCCCTTGTGCAAGGCCCATAACTCTCAACTGCTCAGATGTGTAAATGTACAGTAAGTCGGTCTGGATAAGGGTGTCTGCTAAATGCCATAAATGTGAATAAATGTAACTGTTCATATGAATTGAGGTCCAAAGCCATCTTCAGGGTTTTTAAGTGGTACCATCCTCAGTAATGTCAACTATCTTTAGGCTGCACCATGTGGGGCCATAACAGTAACAGCAAGTGACTTCCAATTGATGAGCACTCCAACCAAAAGTAATATATCAGGATGGATCAGGCAGGTCCGGAGAGCAGAAAGGGTCAGGATTGCTGATTTCTCAGGAGTATTATGTGTAGCTTTACAGAAAGCGAGAGGGCGAGAATATTAGGTATGCTTATTGCCCCATAATGGTTAAGGACAATGTACTTTGCATGAGTGCAAGCAGGGACTCCAGAAAGACTAGCTATGACAGCAAAACTAAAATGGAAAGCCAGACTTAAAGAGTTCCAAACATTAATTGGAAAGCTTTGCAAGAGAAAGCTCTTCATTCTGCTGTAGCCTTCACTATTCAAAGTACCAACAAATAGCCTTTTGATCGAACTAGGCATGGCGGATCATAAAAGACCAAAAGTTCACTCAGGTACTGTGGCGCAAGACCATTCAGTGCTTTATAGGTCAGTAGTAGTATCAATTATAATCAATGTGAGATTTTACTAGGCGCCAATGCAGTGTGGATAAGATAGGGGTGATGTGGTCATATCTTCTGGTTCTAGTAAGGACTCTTGCAGCTGCATTCTGGACTAACTGGGGCTTAAAGAATATGTTTTTAATTGTATCTAAATTATATCATACAGCAACCACTGTACCAACTGGGGAAGTTGAAGGCTAACACACATGGAGGAAAGCACCAACTATCCACATTCATGAACTCACATCTGCCCACGATAGCGTCACTGTGATTGACAGGGGAGAGAGAGAGTATGCCATCCCTCCCACATAGAGAGCACAACCATTTTTGCTCCCGACAACAGAGTGAACAATTTTCTGTTGTGCCTCTTGAGAGCACATTTTATGATAGTTTATTATATGATATGCATTTTTTTTTGTCTATTGTGGATAGTTTTTAAATTACAACTAGTTGCAACAACACCAAGATAACACATAAACTGCACTTCCTGCAAATTCTACAGTTTAGTGTGACCAAATCTGTGACCAAATCTAACCATGTTTCTGGTATTATTCAAGTGATTTAGATGCAGTTTTATATCTCAGAAGCAAATTCAGAACTGATTCTGAATAAAGCGCACTGAGAAATGTATCACTAGCAGAGGCAATGGCAAATAAATTCCTTCCATCTTCATAATGATCATTCAACTACTCTCCAAAAAAGTGCTTAGCAAGTTACAAAATACTTAAGTCACAAAATAAGTACAAAATACTTAAGTCAAAGAACATTTCTGTTTGTATTTTATACAACAAGCTTCTCCTTATATTGGCCAGGCCATTAGCTATACTTAGCTAATTCACCAGAGAATGCCACCTTTAGCTTGCTGACCCCTAAGTCCTATAAGTACAGCTCACCAATCTGAACTCAGCCACTTCCCTTACAGTAAATTAATCTGCTCCTATTCTTTATCATACTCTGTACCAGAAAAGATAAGTTGAGGTGCACCATTAAATTTATAGAACTTACATGAAACATTTAATTTATATTAATGAAAACCTGCAAAAAAAAAAAAAAAAAAAAAAAAAAAAAAAAAAAGGCTGAGTGGAGAGTCTAAGGGACTCTGCAGTATTAAACATACAGCTTCATTGGAAATAGAAAAAAAGAGTAAGCATCAACTTGAAATGGGTTTCATAGAAATCCATTCATATGAAATCCATTCATATGAAATGGGTTTCATAGAAAGCAGGTTTTCCCCTAAAACAGAAAGGCACAGCGTTAACAGAAATACATGGCTTGATCTCAAATAGAAAGGTAAGCTTGCAACAGGAATGGCCTGCCAATCAACAATCAGTGTTTGGGCAAACATTTGTGTGATTGGTGTGTGACAGATGCTCATCACCACGCTAATCAAACAGCTGATTGGATATTTCTCTGTACCATCACCTCAGGATGGTAGTTACAAGCATCGACAGGTTGCAAACCATCGATAAGATAAGCCTCAACAAAGAATGAATGATGTATAAACTTTTTTTGTTAGGGAGTAATTTTTGTGGATGTTAGCAATAGCGAGAGCAGATAGAGAAAAGATATAACTAATGTAGCCTTTTTTTACAACTAAAGGAATTGCTTGGCTAGCTAACTTACATAGATATTCACTTACTGAATTAAGTTACGTTACCCAGAGAAGCTAGTTAGTTGACATTACATAAACATACCTTAACTAGAACTAATGTTAGCATCTAACGTTAGGCTGTGTTCACACGTAATGTCTTTTTCTGATGAAGGCCGCTGTACAAAGCGTTTTTTCATATTAAAAAAAAAAAACGCTGTTCAAAAATGCGGATGAGAGCGTTCCAAAAGAAGTGAAGGAAATTGAAGTGTTCAAAATAGGGCTGCGATATTTGCAGTTGAAATAAATCAAGACATTCTCTGGCTGTCTTCTTTATGTCCTTTGGTCACATTTTTAAATTAATTATATATGTATTTCAACATGTTTATTCTTCTTACGTGTACAAGTTAAGATAATCCACATATATTTTCATGAAATCTCAAACATGTTATTTGGTGAAATTAAGAGACATTTGACTAAATGTATTATGTAAAATGTTGCCAGCTTTCTTTCATGAATATGGTAAGGATATGATGAAAAATACTGAAACTAGTGTAACTTTTACTTTACTGCAAATTTGTCAATTTTCCTTTGAAACCCCCCCAAACATCACCACCCCTAGAACCCAGACAGCACCTAAGTCCTCTGAAAACGTCCTCTGAAAATCCTATTTACATAAGTATTCACCCCTTGAACCTTTCTACATTTTGCACACAAAATAGTTCATACTGTGATATTGAAGTGAGGGGGGAGGGGGAATGTAATGGAGAAAAATAGTCTCCATTAAATCTGACAGAGTTTGAGTAATTTTGCCAAGATGAATTGGCAAAAATATTAGGATTCAGATGTACAAATCTGATAGACATATCCCAGAGGATGTGCTGTAAAGCTGTATTTGCAGCCAAAGGTAGTCCAGTCAAGTATTGTCCCAGGGGAATAAACATTTGTACAAACAACAAATGTCTGATTTTTGGTTTAATAAATCATTATGTCTAATAAAATATATATGCAACTTTAAATGTTAGACATTCTGTGTAAATCATATGTTAAAATACCAATTAAGTCCATTTCAATTATAAGTTGTAACAATGCAAAATGTGGAAAAGTTCAGTTGGGTGAATACTTATGCAGGGCACTATTGCAAAAGTGGACCTTCATTAAATAGGGTTACATACTTTGCCATATTAATGAATGTTTTTTGTAACACTAAATTGAGTATTATTCATCCAGCCACCCATTGTCTGTATACTGCTTATCCTACACAGGGTCACAGGGAGCCTGAGGGGACTCAGAACATGACTGGTGCCAACCCATCACAGGGCACAATCGCACACACACACACAGTCAGTCAGAGTACCCTGAGGAAACTCTCAAAGCATGGGGAAAACATGCAAACTCCACACAAACAGGGCAGAGGTGGGAATCAAACCCAAAACCCTGGAGGTTTTAGGCATATGTGCTAACCACTAAGCCACCGTGCCCCCCAAAATCAATATTATGTTAATTAAAAAATTTCTTCATATAAAGTCATAAAATACAATTCTGAATCTATATATAAACTGTAGTTTATAAACTGGTGGTCATAAAAATTTACTACAAGTTTAAAAAACAATAAAAATTTTATATGTGGTAAAATAACAGTGCATGGCACTAAATGTACAATGTTCCAAAGCAGTGAAACATAGTCAGCTTCCAACCTTGCCTAATTGCAACAGCAAGACCTGTCTGCTAATTCAGTTTGACCCATGTGTAAGTGCTGTCGTCACTTAGGCCTAGTCAGCACAGGCAAGCAAATAAGAGAACTGAATTATCCAGTCAGTGAAAAGAAAAGTGTTCTGACAATGAACAGATTGATGCACACACTGATTCACATGTGTAGTTAAAGAATGACGTTGGGGGCAAACAAGGACTTCAATTCATACTGATTTGGTCATTAGCAGGAAGCGAAATTGTTACATCTGTAGGATTTGTGTGTCTTTTTAGCCATCGATAACACTAGCCATCTTTAACCATAAACTCGTTTTTCATGCAGACACAAGTGTAATTAACTGGTTTAACACAGGTGCAATCGCTGTTTGTTGAGTGAAAGTGATTTTACACCATTTGTGAACATTTACATTTTTTCTGATAGGAAATGAAAGCATTTGCATAGATAAGTGAAGTACAGTACCAATAGAGGGTGTGACATTCATTCAGTGCAAAATATGTGCTTGCATTACCACTTTTCTGCCAAAGCAGAAAACTTCTTTACTTTAAGTACAAACCTAAAAGTCCTGTTCCAATTCTTACAACTCATTATAGCGTTGTGAATGCACACTATTTATGCAATCCCATTCAAATAGTAACTGAATAATAAAACAATTGACTGGATTTTTTGACCATAATAGGTAATTATGGTCTGGATTTGTGAAATTTGAATGGCATGAAACATCATATAATTAGAAAAATGTCTAATAACACTAATTAACAACCAATTATATATAACCATTTATTATAAGTTATGTCAGCCACTCAGTGGCTGTAGTGTATTTTCTCTAGCTGGCTTAAGAAGGTACACTATACCAGTATAGAGTTTTTAACAGCTTGTTAGTGTGGAGTATTCACTAGGGCTAGCAAGAAAAAAAGTAACAGCGGTTTGTGGGACACAATCAATGTCAGATGAGGTCAGGGTTTGTTCCAGTCAGGCAATGATGATGCATGCAGCTGTTCATGTAGCACAATGATCTGGCAAAGATTGCCTCAAAATTAATGGGAAAAGCACATTAGATATGGGCACAAAACCACTGTGCCATGCTATGACATTTTGATTTGCAGCATCAATATAAGCCATGCATATGAAGATAAATACAGGGAGCGGGAGAGAGATAATTACTATTATGACCATCAAACCCACCTTCCGCCTCTTCAGAAACTCCATGACTCATGCTACAGTAACTAAACTTGAGTGGTCAGCAGTTTGATCAGCTACCCACCAACACATACACACAAAAATACAAACCTACTCATTGTATAGACAGCATTTGTGCCACAAACATGTTGCAATTATTTAGGAATGTTGTTATTTTAAAAGTGTCCAATCATAATGTTGAATTGCCTCACCAGATCATGTTCTGTAAGCTAAAAAAAATGCCAATGAAATTAACTGGGTCAGATGTTATGTTTACACCCATTTGAGTGTCCAGCATTTTCCACAGGCCTGAAGAAAATTCTGGCAGTCCCCAAGCACAAATGGCAGAGTAAACACACACACACACACACACACACACACACACACACACACACACACACACACACACACACACACACACACACACACACTTAATACTCATCTAACCAAATCAACACATACCTTAAGTTCTATAGGTGACTATAGGGGACTATAGGGGACTCTATAGTCTCTTTTTGAACATATTACAACAGCAATGCCAATTATTTTGTTTTTGCAATGCACTGAAGACATTTGGGTTTGAGATCAAAAGATGAAAATGAGATGTTAGATCAGAATTTCAGCTTTCATTTTCTGATATTTACATCTAGATGTGTTAAACAACTTAGAATAGACCACCCAATCTTTAGGTGAGCAAAAGTTTTTAAAAGATTAAAGTAAATCACAGTAAATAACACCTAATATTTAGTTGCATATCACTTGTTTACAATAACTGTATCAAGCCAACAACCCACTGACATTTACATTTACGTTTACAGACATCACCAAGCTGTTGCATTCTTCTTTTTTGATGTACCTCATCTTGTACTGCAACTTCTGTCAGTTTGTTTTGGGGGGTTTCTCCCTTTACACTTACACTTACACTTCAGTCTTCTCCTCAAGAGGTGAAATGCTGTTCAATTGGGTGAAGGTCTGTTGATTGGACAGTCCATAACGAATGCTGTGAAGAATTGAAATGATAAAGTAGTTTGGATTTGTTTAATACTTTTTTTGGTCTCAACATAATTCCATATGTGTTACTTCATAGTGAAGTAAAAATGCAGAAAACCATTCTATGCATTGAGTCCCACTTTTGACTGGGAGTCTACATATTTAAAATAACATTGAATATCCCAAAACATGAAAATCCAAAAACACAGAGCAAAAATTAATCTTAAGAATTAATTTAGAAAACAATAGTTTAAAAACAAACAACAACAAAAAATAGCATGCATTAATAGATTAAGGCTCTTGATCCCATAAAAACACATGGCTCTACTGTCATAAAGTGTGTGTGTGTCTGTGTGTCTGTGTGTGCGTGCATGCGTGTGTGTGTTCTTGCTGATGGCTTGCAGGACATTTTAGTGCAGCAGAAGTGTAATTGTTAAGGAGAGGAATTACAGCACACAGCTGTACCACCAGCTTCATCAGTCCATGTAATCACACATAACCCAGACACATTTCACACTGCTTGGCCTGTCTGTGTTTTGAGATGAGGTAAATTGGTAAATCTGACTAGCATGGTAAATCAGAAACATATCTATACTTAAGATGCTATTGCATTAAATTTTCAGGCAACGTATGGTGTTTAGCCTTGAAAGTATGCTAGTACAGACAGTAATAACTATACCAGAACTCCCATAGGCTTTAAGAAGAAGGAAAACCCCCTTCCATATAATGTGGCCTGTAAACGTCTATACAGAACTGATTTGTAACTTTGTGTGTAGTTTGTACTTTTATGTAGTTTACAGTGGGGGAAATGAGTATTGAAGATGTCAACAGTTTTTTTTCAGTAAATATATTTCCAATGAGATTATTCACATGAAATTTTCACCAGACATCAGTATTACGTCAAGAAATCCAGAAATATAAAGAATTCATAACATTAAAGTCCATAAATAAAGTTATGTTTAATAAAGTGGAATGACACTGGGAAAAAAGTATTGAACATGCCAAGAAAAAAGAAGTTCTCAGAGGCAAGGTAAGGCAAGGAACCAGATGAAATCTGTAAGTAATTATACCTCCCATCTGTTCAAATTAATATCAGCTGGGTGAGTAAGTTGATGGTCTATAAAAAAGGCTTTTTGTTACCAAGGTGTCACACAAGAAACATCTCATGATGGGTAAATGCAAAGGGCTCTCCCAAGACCTTCGCAACCTTATTGTTGCAAAACATATTGATGGAATCAGATACAGACGTATTTCAAAACTTCTGAATCTTCCAGTAAGCACCACTGGGGCTACTATCTGCTAGTGGAAGCAACATCACTCCGTCTTCAGCCGGCCATGCACAGGAGCTCCTCGCAAGATTTCTGACCAGGGAGTCAGAAGAATAGTCAGAAGAGTAGCCCAAGAACCAAGGACAACTCAGAAAGAGCTCCAGAAACACTTGGAGGTGGTAGGTGCCATCGTCACAGGGAAAACAATAGGCAATGAACTCCACTGCTCAAGCTCACCCCGCACGACTCCATTACTTAAGAAAAGGCATGTCTAAGCTCCTTTAAAGTTTGCTACAACTCATTTGGACAAGCCTATGAAATACTGGGAGAGTGTAGTCTGGTCAGACAAGAGTTGTCAGACTACACACCATGTTTGGAGAAGAAATGGCACTGCACCTCACCCTTAAAACACTATACCAACAGTGAAGTTTGGATGTGGAAGCATCATGGTGTGGGGCCGTTTTTCATCACATGGTACTGGCAGACTTCACATAATTGAAGGAACGATGAATGGAGCCCTTTACCGGGAG
Source organism: Ictalurus punctatus (assembly GCF_001660625.3). Lineage (NCBI taxonomy): Eukaryota > Metazoa > Chordata > Actinopteri > Siluriformes > Ictaluridae > Ictalurus > Ictalurus punctatus. The sequence continues at coordinate 7,299,562 of NC_030441.2, forward strand.
ATTCTTGAGAAATCTGCTGCCATCCTCCAGGATGATGAAGATGAGACGTGGGTGGACCTTCCAGCAGGACAACGATCCAAAGCATACAGCAAAGGAAACTCTCGATTGGTTTCAGAGAAAAAAAATCAAGGTGTCAGAATGGCCCAGTCAATCACCTGACTCGAATCCAAGTGAACAAGATTTAAAGACAATATGTTTAGAAGAATGGGCCAAAATCACACCTGAATACTGCAGCCCATTAATTTCTTCATACAGGAAGTGTCTTGAAGCAGTCATTGCCAACAAAGGCTTCTCCACTAAATATTAAATAACTTTCAGTTAGCGTGTTCAATACTTTGTATTGTACTTTTTCCTGTGTCATTCCACTTTATTACACATAACTTTATTTATGGACTTTAATGTTTGGATTTCTTTATATTTGTGGATTTCTTGAGTTAATACTGATGTCTGTTGAATATTTCATGTGAATAGCCTCATCGGAAATATATTTACTGAAATGTTGACTTGTGCAATACTTGTTTCCCTCACTGTGTATATATATATATATATATATATATATATATATATATATATATATATATATATATATATATATATATATATATATATATATCAGCTTCTGGTTTTGGTCCACTGTGCTTTGATGTGCACTGTGTGGTATTGGTCCACTTTCTCAAGTGGAAAGTCAATGCAGCATTTATCAGGAGATTTTAGAGTACTTCTTGTTCCATCTGCTGACAAGCTTTATGGAGATGCTGATTTCCTTATCCAGCAAGAATTGGCACCTGCCCACAGTGCCAAAACTACTAGTAACTGGTTTGCTGACCATGGTATTATTGTGCTTGATTGGACAGCCAACTCGCCTGACCTGAAACCCATAGAGAATCTATAAGAGACGCTAGACCCAACAATACAGATGAGCTGAAGGCCGCTATCAAAGCAACCTGGGCTTCCAGAACACCTCAGCAGTGCCACAGGCTGATTGCTTCCATGCCACGCCGTACTGATGCAGAAATTTGTGCAAAAGGATTAAAGCCGCAGCCAATGTGACAACACTGAAGAAATAACACTTTGCTACAATGTAAAGTAGTGAGTGTACAGCTTGTATAACAGTGTAAATTTGCTGTCCCCTCAAAATAACTCAACACACAAATTGGGCCCAAAGTGTCAATATTTTGTGTGGCCACCATTATTTTCCAGCACTGCCTGGCAAATAGTTCACCAGAGTTCACCAGAGCGTCACAGGTTGCCACTGGAGTCCTCTTCCACTCCTCCATGATGATATCATGGAGCTGGTGGATGTAAGAGATCTTGTGCTCCTCCACCTTCCGTTTGAGGATGCCCCACAGATGCTCAATAGGGTTTAGGTCTGGAGACATGCTTGGCCAGTCCTTTAGCAAGGCAGTGGTCATCTTGGAGGTGTGTTTGGGGTCCTTATCATGCTGGAATACTGCCCTGCGGCCCAGTCTCCGAAGGGAGGGGATCATGCTCTGCTTCAGTATGTCACAGTACATGTTGGCATTCAGGGTTCCCTCAATGAACTGTAGCTCCCCAGCACTCATGCAGCCCCAGACCATGACACTCCCACCACCATGCTTGACTGTAGGCAAGACACACTTGTCTTTGTACTCCTCACCTGGTTGCCGCCACACACGCTTGACACCATCTGAACCAAATACGTTTATCTTGGTCTCATCAGACCACAGGACATGGTTCCAGTAATCCATGTCCTTAGTCTGCTTGTCTTCAGCAAACTGCGGGCTTTCTTGTGCATCATCTTTAGAAGAGGCTTCCTTCTGGGACGACAGCCATGCAGACCAATTTGATGCAGTGTGCGGCGTATGGTCTGAGCACTGACAGGCTGACCCCCCTACCCCTTCAACCTTTGCAGCAATGCTGGCAGCACTCATACACCTATTTCCCAAGGACAACCTCTGGATATGATATGATGCTGAGCACGTGCACTTAACTTCTTTGGTCGACCATGGCGAGGCTTGTTCTGAGCGGAACCTGTCCTGTTAAATCCCCTGTATTTTCTTGGCCACCATGCTGCAGCTCAGTGTCAGGGTCTTGGCAATCTTCTTATAGCCTAGGCCATCTTTATGTAGAACAACAATACTTTTTTTCAGATTTTCAGAGAGTTCTTTGCCATGACGTGCCATGTTGAAATTCCAGTGACCAGTATGAGGGAGTGTGAGAGCAATGACACTAAATTTAACACACCTGCTCCCCATTCACACCTGAGACCTTGTAACACTAACAAGTCACATGACACTGGGGAGGGAAAATGGCTAATTGGGCCCAATTTGGACATTTTCTCTCAGTAGTGTACTCACTTTTGTTGCCAGCGGTTTAGACATTAATGGCTGTATGTTGAGCTTTTTTGAGGGGACAGCAAATTTACACTGTTACACAAGCTGTACACTCACTACTTCACATTGTAGCAAAGTGTCATTTCTTCTGTGTTGTCACATTAAAAGATATAATCAAATATTTACAAAAATGTGAGGGGTGTACTCACTTTTGTGAGATACTGTATATACACACAGCTGCATCTGTCTGCAAAACAAGACACTTTAATCTTGTCTGCATAACCATTTAGCAAAAGAAAACCAAATTGAATATTGAATTGAATCATTGAATAACTGATTCATATTTCTTTTCATTATGTTTACTTTTATAGCCCCTCTTCAAACCACACAACCTTTAATGTTCTGATGATAAAAGATGACAATTAGTATATGTGTTTGGTTTTGTTTTTTCATTCTCCTACTCTGTTTAGGCATCACAAAAAAAAAATGGGTCAATGGAGTCATGTATCAAGAAAGCCATTAAATGCATAGCTTAGTCTTATGAGGCCCCAGTAACTCCTTACCATTTTTGATGTTTGGATATATGGAGCGAATATATGATGACCGTTTGAATAGTAAAATTTGGATATTAACCTCTATTTGCAAAAAGTGCATGAAGCTGGTCTTGGAAATAGTGTCCAAATGATAGGATATTGAAGATGAGACTAAATCTTTAGGGCTTGTTTGGTGAGCCGAATACAAGTGAATATTACACAATAGCTTAAAATTGTATTCATTACTAACACATAGACATATTTCATTCCAGTCTGATGCAATGAAAGCCCAGGGAATAGGCTTGACTGCATACTTGTTCCTGCACTTTAGAAACATGTCTGGTCTGTGAGACACTAGATCTTTAACTATGAAGTCTGCACAAAACTTCTTCTAGTATCTTCATAAAATGCAGTAGCAACAAAAACATTTTTTAAAGTTCAAATGTTTCTAGAATATATCCAGAACCTTAATTTCCGATTTGAATTGCTGAAAAGACAATCTAGTAGGAATATATGAATGTTAGTTTTGATACAATTAAGTTCAGGTTGTCTTTGCAGCCTAGAGAAAAAAAATATCAAGAGGGGGAAAAAAATAAATCCAAGCTCTCCAACTCTGACCCCTTCCTTCCTAGACATAGTGCCCTGGGATGGGCAGCTCTTCCTGGGAAGGTCTTTGTATTTGTTCCTCCTGCGTGGTCCACCCAACATTTTCCATCTACACACTCACAAAAAGAGTAAGTCATGCCAAGATCTTCAATAACTTCACCCTTACAATAATTTAAGTTAAACCAGTTTATTCTAATCTTACATTACCATACATACTCTAACTCATAAATAAGATTCAGAAGTGTCAACACACTGAAATGATAGATTGTGTATTAAGAGTTTTGAATATAAACATTCTATGAATTTTGCGAAATAAAGAAATCAAACTAATTCCAGTTATTATGAGAGGCAATTAATTTTAGTCAGGCTTGTAAACTTCCAACAACATAAGGACAGCATTACATATATCAAAGTTAATAATAACAGCTTTAAAAAATCAAGATTTTTAAGTTTTGCAATGACTCATCTTAAGGTATCTTTGCAATCACAAATCGGTGACTCTCCCTATTTGACCCTTTTCAAATGAGAATGTGTGTGTATTCACCCACACACTCCCTTTAGACCACTTTGTGTCTGGAATAGTTTAAACTCTCTTGTCAGGTTAAGCATACATATCAAAGAAATGGTATCTTATTTAACAGTAAAACAGTCAAATAGAGGTTGCCCTATTTAAGTTGGCTATGATGAAAACACCTTTCAATAATATAGCACTTGGATTATAAAGTGTTCATTCTCTCTCTCTCTCTCTCTCTCTCTCTCTCTCTCTCTCTCTCTCTCTCTCTCTCTCTCTCTCTCTCTCTTTCCCATTTCTTTCTTGCACTATTTGAAAGTTATGTTTGTGTGTGTGTGTGTGTGTGTGTGTGTGTGTGTGTGTGTGTGTGTGTGTGTTTGTGTGTGTGTGTGCAAGAAGTGCATATGGGGAATGTAATCCTGCAAGACGTTGGGCTGCAGAGGCCTGCATTGCTAGGCTCGGGAGGGGCCTATACAGTTGTTCTCATTTGTAAATGTGTGGTCAAACTGTGGGCAAAATGAGGTTAGACTGTCTGCAGTGTTGGAGAAACGGGCCATGAATGATAGTTGTTCACAGGCCTAATGGCCTGTAGGTAAAAACTGTTTTTCATCCTTGTTGTTCTTGCTTTTGCACTACTGTAGCACCTGCCTTAGGAGTGTTAAAAGGTAGGAGTGTTGTGGGTGGCTATTTTCTTCCTGATGCTGAGGGCCCTCCTGATGACGATGACCTGGTAGAGGTTTTCCAGCATTGGTAAGGCTGTTCCAGAGATGGCTTCGGCAGCTCTCACTGCCTACTGTAGTCTTATGGTCCTAAGCTGTGCAGCTTCCAACCCAGACTGTGATGGAGCTGGTGAAGATGCTCTCAATTGTACACCTGTAGAAGCTGCTGAGGATTCTCCTTGACATGCCGAATATCCTCAGAATTCTCAATTAGTACAGACACTGTTGAGATTTCTTCACCAGGTGTGTAGTGTTGTGGGGCTAGGTGAGATCCCCAGTGAACACAAAGGAATATGTAAGTGCTCACTCTCTCCACCTCTGTCTCGGCACTGTTCAGTGCTGAATGCTGCTCCCTCCTCCTCCATGGATCAACAATTATCTCCTTTGAAAACAAAAATTAACATTTAGGGAGAAATTGTTGTCCTGACACCACTTCACTAGGTCGGCCACTTCCCACCTGTATGCTGACTTATAACCCCTAGTTATCATTCCAATGACTGTCGTAATAGAAAGAAAGAATGTTTGCAAATGAAATGTTACAGAATGTTACAGACAACAAACTCCAGTGCCCATTTGGTATAGGTTTTCTAGCATTCTTTTACTCAGGTTGAATTAGTGTGGATAAGTGGTAGCCCCCATCCTTTTTTTTTTTACAAAGTGTTCAAATACTTTGTGTGTGTGTGTGAAATTGCACCATTGTAGATAGAGACACTGAGATGAATTTAAGAACGTAATGGCTTTTTGCGAGTAAGTTTTATAGAGTTGAAAACAGCTTATCACATTAACCAAGACTGAGAGAGTTCAATGGGTCAGAGATGGTTCACTCTTACTGTGAATATGGCTTCCAGTATGGTGGAACTGCAGTTGGACTGGCTGTGCTCCAAAAGAAGCAAACCACTAGCCAAAATACATAGAAGTGCTGAAAGAGAAGAAGACACTCCTGTGTGTGTGTGTGCATGTGTGTGTGTGTGTGTGTGTGTGAGAGAGAGAGAGAGAGAGAGAGAGAGAGAGACAGAGAGAGAGAGAGAGAGAGAGAGAGAGAGAGAGAGAGAGAGAGAGAGAGAGAGAGAGCTAAGGAATCACAGGCCATAACAGTAAATCCTGACCGTGTGTGTGGGCCATTTCTCATATTCAAGGCTGAATTTTTAAATGTGGTACATGCTTGATGTGGTGAAACATACTTTGGGAACATGGTCATTTCAATTGCTTAGCTGCTATTCAACAGGAAAGCCCTCATCACCAATGATACACTTCTATAACCCTTCTTTCCACTCTATTCAATCATTGTTTCATACACCCCCCCACCCCCACCCCCAACCCTGCCAAAACTGTCAGCAAAACTTTCAAACACTGTTTTCCTGTGTAGCGAGGGACATATTTCAAATGATTGACATAGCATCCATTTGGACTCTTCCCCTTATCATTTCTGTTAGATTTAAAAGCGGGGGGGGGGGGGGGGGGGGGGGGGCTTACTGGTCAGCCTACGGCAGTGGATATGAGAAGGAATGCCTCAAAATGGTATGATTTTAGTCTGGTGCAGGAAATTCCCAGGCTGGTTTAGCAACCACTTCCTTAGAGAGAGCCAGGAGTTCCTCCATCAACACAGCTTCACCATAGTGAGGCCATCATATTCTGCGTCATCAGACAAGGGAGGAACCTTTATAAAATAAAAAAAAATACACTTTTCAAACACAAGTGTTTCTTCCTGTTATTTTAGAGGGTGTATTATCCATATAGTGAATATTGTTTAGGGCAAGGTTGTCAAAATCTACTCTTGTAGCCCCAGAATTAAGCAGTGATTCTTAAAAGTCACCAACCAAACCATTGGATTGAGGGGTTGTTACGAACGGTGCTAAGGATGTTTAAAGCATACAAAGCATATAATGTATGATAAGGGTACCAACAGCCAAAAGATCGGTTTCTGCCTTTCACATATTTAACAGGTATTTATTTACAACACGTACCTTTACAAACGTGGAGTCTAACAAAACACCTGTAGAAATGATCTATTATCACTTGTTTTGCCTGGTCCAATGAATCCATAGCTCATGGGTTTGGCACAGAGCCAGGGGTGGGGGGTGGGGAGTAGAGACACTGTCGCTCTTCTCATGTCTTGACACATGCAGCATTCCAGACAGATCTCATTTCATCCAGACTTTTACAAGCTCTGTTTTCTCTTGAAAGTAGCCAAATTCCTGACTACTAACCAAAGCTACTGCCTGCTCACAGAAAACATGAATTATGTGCAACAACTGCCACCAAACATAAAGATAAAAGGACCACAAAAACACCCCCACTGACTAATCAAAAGTGTTGGTTATATCACTAAGCAAATGTGATTGCAAAAAATGAAGAAGGAAAAGACATTATTTTTAACCAACAATACATTTAGATTTGGATTTAGTAGGAACACAAGTAAAGAGTACTAATTTGCAAATGAATATATGCACATATAAACAGTAAAATCCCTAGTGTTGACTTAACACGCAGAGTGTTCATTTGTGTCCAATGGACTTATATAAACATTGTAGGGTGTAAATTCAACACTCGGTGTTAAATCAACACTGGAGATTTTGCTGTGTAGTCAGTAGGCAACCAGTGTTGCTGGTGATTTACAAAAAAAAAGTAATTGCAGCAATTATTAATTGCAATAGTAATTGAAAATAATCATTGCAAAAATTGCAGTAATTTCAGTTGTTCTTTGTTTTGGCAAGGGGAGTGGGGTTCTCCCTTTAGTCTCCTCTTCAGAAGGTGAAATGCTGCTCAATTGGGTTACGGTCTGATGATTGACTTGGCCAATCTAAAACCGTCCACTTTTTCCCCAAGTCTTTGTAGCGTTGGCAGTATGCTTTGGGTAACACCAAATAAGACTGGCTGCATTTCTCTGTAAATTGGCAGACAAGATGTTTCTGTAGACTTCTGAATTCATTCTTATGTTACCATCATGAGTTACATCATCAATAAAGTGAGCCTGTTCTGGTCAATTCCCCTCATTTCTCAGCTTCAAAATGGCTTGCTCTTCATGTTGGATTATCCTTATTAACATCAAATGCAGTCTTCACATGGAAAACCCAGGGCTCATACCAAGAGTAGACATTTAGAGATTTCAATTGATTAAGCAATCAATCTAACAGGACACACCTGGGCAACAAGAAAAACCTGTCAGTCACGTTTCCAATATTTTTGATTATTTGCACTTGATGGGTAGGCTCAAACAAAAGGTGGCATGTTCTAAGTTGTTTAACGCATATAGATGTAAATATCAGGAAATGAAAGACAATCTATAGTCTCATATTCAACTTTTGATCTCAAACCAAATTGTCTTCCATGTACAGTAAAAACAAACTATTTGGCCTTGCCGTTCCAATACTTTTGCACTGTATGTGCCCCCTTGGATAATTATGAGTATATGTTGGTACCTCCCTGCTTGACTAGGGGAGGCATGCGTTGGAATCAATCCCAGGACATTGGTCCTGGAAGTACCTGGGCTCCTCACAATGCCAGCACACCTATCCAGGCATTACCTCTGCACTTGTGGTTTCAAGGGAACTGACCTGAGGGTGAAGAGTGGCAAAAACAGAAGGCAAAGAAGAAACTTGATCCAAGGAACTGGTTTTTGGAAGGTTTGAGAGAGCAGGGATGGGAGAATGGCAGGGATGGAAGAAGAGGGAGAGAAAGAGAAAGAGAGAAGAGAATGGGCTGCCAGCTACTGGACATGCCATCAATTGGTCCTCAGCCAGTTGGACTGCCTTCATGCACTGGACCCATTCCACCATCCGTTCAGACAGTCTGGTGACAAATTGTTCCCGTAGCACAAGGTCCACCACCTCTGCAGCGCCACACTCCTCTACTTTCAAATGGAAATGCTGATGGTGCTGAAAGCCCATTGCAAAATGGCTTTCTGCAGTTCCTGGCACCCCAGCAGCTGATGCTGCTTGAATCTCATGCCACTTAGTACACATCTGTGCTTGCTCAGCCCTTCCTTTATCATCTCACAGCAGCTCGATAAAAGACAATACACTTCGGGCTGTGGCTCAGGTGGTTGTCCACTAATCACAGGGGTGGCAGTTCAATCCCCAGCCTACAAGACTCCAAATGCCGATGTGTCCTTGGGCAAGACTGAACCCCAAGTTTCTCCCAGTGGTAGGCTAGTGCCTTGCAAGGTGTGTGTGTGTGTGTGTGTGTGTGTGTGTGTGTGTGTGTGTGTGTGTGTGTGTGTGTGTGTGAATGGATGAATGAGAAACGGTGTAAAGCGCTTTGTTGAACCTCTAAGATTGAAAGGTGCTATATAAGTGCAGACCATTTATTATTTGCTAATTAATCATCCATCGGTGCACACTCATTCATTAACATGCATTCTCCCAATGCTTGACCATTCCCCCTTCACCACAAGGAGTTATTTGAGTTACCATAGCTTTCCTGTCAGTTTGAACCAGTCTGGTAATTCTCCTCTGACCTCTCTCATCAACACAATTCAGAAGGTTGATGGCTCTGAGGTAGAAGCTATTTCTCAGTCTAGCAGTGCAGGCGTTGATACACATGTAGCTCCCATGATCCTTTAAGTGCTGATGACAACTCATTGCAGGGCATCCCCCTCCAAGGCAGTGCAGCTATCATGTACCAGATGACAAACAGATGAGTAGCTACAGAAGTTAGTGAGCAGGTCCTTGCTGAGCTTTACATTCTCAAGAGATTAATTCAGTTAAATTTTTATTTGTATAGTACTTTTAACAATGGAGGGATTTGCAGAGAGGGAGCTTGAGAGAGATTATTAAGGTGCATTTTGTAAGGATATTAGCCCGCGGTGGGTGGAGCACAGACACACAGGAGGCCTCTGTAATTGCAAAATGGAAGTTTTCTTTATTTATGGTGTTCTGGGGGTGTGTGTGAGTGCAAGTGTGTACGTGCGTGCTCTCGTGTGCTTGCATGTGGGCGTGGCAGCGTGTGGTGCAGGATCAGTGGGTTGCAGAGTTTTCCCCCGTCGCGTCGATGCTTTCCGTAAGAATCGAGGCCCTTCTTAGCGGTCAGGCAGCGCTGCGTGTGCAGCTAGGGAGCGGAGGCTTCGTTCGGGTCCGAGTCTTCTGCAAGGGAGAAACAAACACACACAATGCCGATTAGACGACATGTGTAGTGACACCAATGCTAAGAGCTGGCAGGAAGCCACGCGCACTTGTCATGTGAGAGGAATCTCTCTTGTCGAGCAGAAGGGCGGCCCTTTATACTCTCCCCTCATCTGCTAGATGGTGGAATTCTCCTCTGCAGTGCTCCAGTCATCGGCCGGGGGTGTGTCGGTGGCTCCGCCCCACCGCCACATGCGTCCTGCTTGTCCACAACATTGCAGCGGGGCCGTCTCTTCAGCGCCAGTGCAGCAGATGGGGAAGGAGCGATTTTAATTTCTTGTGCGCCGGCCATCGGTCCGTCACGACAGTACCCCCCCTCAGCTCCGAGCCTACTGCCGCTGCGTGTCAGGTCCACAGTGCATCTCATCGCGAGAGCCCATCTGCATTCCCATGGTGGGCCCCCGCTCGGTGCTGGACCTGGAATGAGAAGTCTTGTAATGCCAGGAACCATCGGGGTTACCCTGGCGTTAGTGTCTTTGGCCATGGCCATCCACTGCAGTGGGGCGTGGTCGGTCACTAGAATGAAGTGCTGACCGGCCAGGTAATATCGGAGCTCCTCTATTGCCCACTTTACTGCCAGGGCCTCTTTTTCCATGGCTGCATATTTCTTCTCAGCGGGGGACAGCTTCCGACTGATGTAGAGGACCGGGTGTTCCTCTCCATCGAAAGTCTGGGAGAGAACTGCGCCCAGCCCGGTTTCGGACGCGTCGGTGTGCACAGTAAATGGAAGGGTGAAGTCTGGGTTGTGTAGTACTGGAGCGCTGATGAGGGCGTCTTTCAGGGCTTGGAAGACCCTCTCTGCTTTGGCTGACTACTTCACCCGGTCCGGCTGGCATTTTTTCGTGAGGTCTGAGAGGGGGGAGGCTACAGAGGAGAAGTTAGGCACGAATCGGCAATGGTACCCCGCCAACCCCAAAAAGGCACGTACCTGTTTCTTTGATGTGGGCTGGGGATAGGTTTTTACTGCCTCAATTTTCTTCATCTTGGGCTTTAGCAGGCCCCGGCCGATACGGTACCAAGTGGGAGTGGATGTGTTCGCCTCTGAGGAGACAACACACTGCCCACTGTGGTTCGCCCTCACTCCTCCCACACCATTGACACCATGGTGCATATGTGTCCAAGGTCGCATCTATATGCTTTTCCTTATTGGCCAGCTCGAATATGGTTACGTATTCAGACAGTATCCCTGCTGGAAAGGCACTTCTTCAGAGATTCCCATCTGCAGGGATCTACTGTCTCAAGCCGGAGGGCTGATTTATCACCCTCAGCCGGAACTATGGAAACTGTGAATCTGGCCCCTGAGAGGCATCAGCTCCCAGATTCACAACTGAGGTTGTAGAGACCATGTAGAATGCTAGAACAGCATCCACGACAAAATTGCATGCGCTCAAGTGGTAACTTTTTGTCTCATGGTGTGAGGCGAACTGTACAATAGCTACAGTCCTGGAGTTCTTAGAAGGACTTTTCTCAGCAGGTTTGGCTCCTCCTACAATGAGGGTCTATGTGGCCACCATTTTGGCCAGCCATGGCCCTATTGATGGAGCCTCTGTGGGGCAACATCCTCTAACTTTGAGGTTTATGCGTGGTGTCAGGTGACTGAGGCACATCTGCAGACCACACATACCTTCCTGGGACCTTTCTTTGGTCCGGGAAGGTCTGTCAGGTGCCGCATTTGAGTCCTTAGAGTCAGCCTCTGAGAAGCTTCTGACTCTAAAGGAAGCTCTTCTGCTGGCTCTGACATCTCTCAAGTGAGTAGGAGATCTACAAGCTCTTTGTTCCCCCTTCCTGCCTTGACTTTACCCCTGGATTAGCCAAGGCCTCCCTGTATCCTAGGCCGGATTATATTAATAAAGTGCCTACATCTGCTGCCCAGCCTGTGGTGTTGCAGGCTTTCTGCCCTCCTCTGTTCCTCACACCAGAACAAGAGAAATTGCACCGACTGTGTCCAGTAAGGGCTCTCTTTACTTACGTCCACCACTCCGGCCGGTGGCGTAAGTCAGAGCAGCTGCTGGTCGGCTTTGGCGTCGACAGCAGAGGTGATGCTGTGTTGAAACACTGCATCTCTAATTGGATAGTGGAAGCTATCTCTATCGCTTATGAGGCATGCGGGCTTGCTACACCTCTGGGCATAAGGGCTCATTCCACTTGGCAGATCGCCTCCTCGAAGGCTTTGTCCGAAGGGGTATCCTTACAGGATGTGTGTGCTTTGGCGGGGTGGTCTACGATTTTACAGACTGTATATACATTCTGGCCCAAGCTCGAGTGTCTTGCAGTGACCCTTGGGCTTGGGTCTTTTTGAACAGGCCGTACCCTCAGTATAACAGAGTGGGTATTCTCATTTCCACAGCGTTCAGCTAACGCAACGTGAAGTTCCCTTTGAAAGGGAACGTCTGTGTTATGCATGTAACCCTGTTCCCTGAGAAGGGAACGAGACATTGCATGGCTTTTTCATACTGGGGCATGCCTGTGAATTGCGTCTTCGCTTCAGATAATGGAGGCTGATGGTGCGGTTCACAGGTGCCATATATATATATATATATATCATGCGATGCGTTTAATTGCCACGTCACCTGATCACAGCAGGCCTATAACCTAGGCATGATTTTACACAAGCTTCAGATACTGGTCACACGCGAGGGCGCTCCCGCAGCATTCTGCTAACACAACGTCTCGTTCCCTTCACAGGGAACATGCGTAACCCAGACGTTTTCTTGCTGCTAAAATTAAACATTCTGGAGGGAGCATGATCTTATGTAAAATTCACCAGTGATTATATGCATCATATCCTAGGAGATGAGGGAGAAGCAGTGTGTGCTCTTTGGATTTTGTTCAATTACAACAAAAAAGTGAGGGTTTCATTATTATTTCATTTAATTATTATTTTCTTTTCTGTTTGAAACCCGCTAGGATCCTAAGCTAAGCTAAGCTAATTGGCTACTGCCACAATGGTGCTGCTTCTGCTAGTGAGAACGGGTGGCTAAGGATCATGTGCGCTCTACTTCTACTTCTTCACTCCCATTGGTAGTCGCTGCACCAAGTCGCTCCAAATTTGCATAATGTTAAACTTTTCTCAACTTTCAAAGTTTCTGGAGATGCCCATATCTATTCAATTAAATTAAATTTTATTTGTATAGCACTTTTTACAATAGACATTGTCTCAAAGCAGCTTTACATAAACATATAAACACAGTATACAGATTTTAAATGTGCGAATTTATAACAGTTGAGCAAGCCAGTGGCTAACTCCCTAAGATGTTAAAAGGAAGAAACCTTGAGAGGAACCAGACTCAGAAGGGAACCCATCCTCATCTGGGTAACAACAGATAGTGTAAAAAAGTTAATTATAGTTTTATCTGAAGTTTGTTTGGCCTTAGAAGCAGCCGTAGTCCCAGCAATCTGGAATTGGAGTAGATGAGAGCTCCATCCAGAAGTAGGACATCCGAAACAGATCAGGCAGGTCCGGAGGGGCAGAAAGGATCATGATCTCTAGTATCTTCATAAAATCATGTGTGGCTCAACCAAAGGAGAGAGGGAGAGGGAGATTGTTAGGACTACGCTTAGCATAACAGAAAGTGTAGTCATGGTAGGTTTGAGTAAACAAATACTAAAACTAAAACTTAAGCCTAGACTTAAACACTGAGACTGTGTCTGAGTCCCAAACATTAATTGGAAGGCTATTCCATAACTGTGGGGCTCCATAAGAGAAAGCTCTTACCCCTGCTGTAGCCTTTGCTATTCGAGGTACCGTCAAAAAGCCTGCATCTTTTGATCCAAGTAGGTGTGGCGGATCATAGAAAATCAAAAGGTCGCTTAGATACTGTGGTGCGAGACCGTTTAGTGCTTTATAAGTAGTAGTAGTATTTTATAGTCAATGCGAGATTTCACTCGGAGCCAGTGCAGTGTTGACCTGAGCCAGGAGAGGACTGTTCCCTTAATACCAACAATATTTTCTAATCTATCAAGGACAATAGTATGATCTATTGTATCAAAAACTGCACTAAGGTCGAGTAATACAAGCAACAAGACACAACCCTGATCAGAGTCCAGTAGTAGGTCATTTACTACTTTAACTAACGCTGTCTCTGTGCTATGATGAGGTCTAAATCCTGACTGATACATTTCATGAATGTTGTTCCTATGCAAGTATGAGCATAGCTCCTGTGCTACAACCTTTTCTCAGCTCTTGGAGTTGATGGGGAGATTTGAGATAGGTCTATAGCTGGACAGTTCTGAGGTCTCAAGGTCAGGTTTTTTAAGCAGGGGTTTAATAACTGCTAATTTAAATGATTTAGGTACATAGCCAGTGCTAAGGGAAGAATTGATATTTAAAAGCGGTTCAATTACTCTAGGACAAACCTGTTTAAAGAAATATGTAGGTATAGGATCTATTATGCAAGTTGATGATTTCGCTGAAGAGATTAATGAAGCTAGTTCAGTCTCTCTAAGGGGAGTAAAACATTCTAAATGTTGATCTGATATTGCTATATTATCATCTACAGGGTTAGTTAAAATACTGTCTGGTTTTAATTTAATAGCCTGAATTTCACATCTAATATTTTCAACTTTACCAATGAAAAATTACATGAAATCTTCGCTGCTATGTAATGATTGAGTGCTTCTTTCTTAGTGGTTTTATTCCTAGTTAATTTTGCTACTGTGTTGAATAGAAATCTCAGATTGTTTTTGTTATCTCCTATTAAGGTGGAGAAAGAGACTTTTCTAGCATCACTAAGAGATTTTCTATAATTCAGTAGGCTCTCCTTCCATGCTATTTGAAATACTACCAATTTGGTTTGACGCCATTTACGTTCTAATTGTCGAGTGATCTGTTTTAAGGTACGCGTTTTATCGTTATACCAGGGTGCCAGCTTTTTTTCTCTAATTATTTTTATTTTGAGTGGAGCCACTCTATCTAGCGTGCAGCGTTATATCTAGCATTCAGTCGCCTGATCAAGTTCTATGGGAAAAGACGGTTATCCAAATGTAATTGATGTTTCTGGGAGGTTATTGATGAAGCTCAGTGCAGTAGCTGATGTGAATGTACGTTTTACGCAGTAGCGTGGCGAGGTGCTAATATTATGATCAATACATATTATGAATGAGATAAGATAATGGTCCGAGACAACTTCAGACTGCGGAAAAATGACAATATTTTCTATATTTAATCTGTATGTTAGTATGAGGTCAAGAGTGTGATCACCATTATGAGTAGGTCCGATTACGTTCTGAATAACCCCTACTGAATCTAAGATGGACACAGTCGCTGTTCTCAGTGGGTCTTCCGGGTTATTAAAATGAATATAAAAATCACCAACAATTAATGCTTTATCTACAGAAACAACCAGGTTTGAGATAAAGTCTGCAAACTCACTAATTCATTAAGTCTGTAAATAATAATTAGAGTACTGGATGCACATTTTTATGATCAAATTTTATATTAATTAAGTTACTATTACAAACTTTCTGAAATTTTCTATGTATTTGTATAGCTCAGGGAACAGACACAGTCTCTATAGTATGTACTACAAGTGTTGAACTTTTAATTGAACATTGATTATGATGAATGTTGTTAATGTAGGAAGATGTACTTACGGTAGGCAGTCACTTGGTGTGTCGTGTCTTGGAAATGTTGTCTGACAGGAGTTCCACTCCAAGGCTGCTGGGGTGCAGGCCATCAGGACGAAACAAACTAGGATGCTCCCAGAACAGATTCCAGTTATTAACAAACAGCAAATTCTGTTCAATACACCAGGAAACTAACCAGTCATTCAAAGCAAGAAGTCTACTGAACTTTTCAGCTCCATATCTGAATGTGGGAAGAGGTCCAGAGACGACGATCTTCGTGGTGGGTGATCTGCCTCGTACCGTCTCGTTCAGGCTGGCGAAGTCCCTCTTCAGAACCTCCGTTGCCGCAGCCTGATGTCATTCGCCCCCACATGCAGCACAACCACTCCAATGCTCTCATCCTTCTTCAGGATTCTTGGTACCTGTGCAGCAACATCAAGGACACGAGCACCAGAAAAACAACGTATGTGCACCTTACCCTTAGTTGAAGCGACGCAGACGTTTCCAACAGCTGGGCCTGCTTGTCGAGTGGGCCGCGGATTTGTTTCACCACATCCTCCAGTTTCAACAGCACCATGTGCAGTTCGAGCGAGTCCTCATCTGCAGTCAAAAGTGGAGAAACAACTGACATATTTGCTTTAAAAAACAGCGGTAAATGAGATAAATGTGAAATGTAAACAAGGCTAATGGTAAGGTGATGCTAGCGGTCTACAAGCTAGTCGTGGATGTTTGTAAGATCCAATGAAACTTAGCAACAGCACAACGTTACGATTGTTTTTATCTAAAATAGTATCAGTGATATAGTATTAGTGATATTTGTAAAGGTTAGGTTTTTTAAAGTATGGAGATTAGAAGAAAATAACGTTGGCTCAAGGGACACTGCTTTCTGCGACATTGCTTCCTCTAGTCTGCTTCCTCTAGTCGCCAATGGTCACTGGAAGTCATCAGCTCTCATTGAAACTGAATGGTCTCCGGTCGCTTTGTCGCTGTGAGTCGCTGTATGTGTGAATGCACCTTTAGGTATGCTAATTGTCATGTAATGGTTAAGGACAATGAACTTTGTGTGCATTATCCAAAAATGCCACTTCACTAAAATACTCTATGCCTATGAACTCTCTAGATCTGCTCCTTTAAATAAGAAAAAATATTCATAAAAGGCTTGAGTAAACAAATATGTTTTCAGCCTAGACTAGTCCCAAACATTAATTGGAAGGCTGTTTCATAACTTTGAGGCTTTGTAAGACAAAGCTTTGCCCTTTGTTGTAGCCTTCACTATTCAAGGTACCAACAAAAAGCCTGCACCTTTTGATTAAGGTAGGCATGAGGGATTATAAAAGACCAAAAGTTTAGGTAGTAAGTTCAGCTCAGGTATTGCAGTGCAAGACCATTCAGTGCTTTATAGGTCAATAGTAGTATTTTATAATCAATACAAAATTTGACTGGGAGCCATTGCAGAGTGGGTAAGATGGGGTGATATGGTCATATCTTCTATGTTCTAGTAAGGACTCTTGCTGTTGCATTGTGGACTAACTGGTGCTTGTTAATGAATTTACTGGAACATCCAGACAGTGAGGCATTACAATAATCCAACGTAGAGGTAACAAAAGCATGAACTAGTTTTTCTGCATTGTGTAGCGACATTATTTTTTTTATCTTAGCAATATTTTTGAGGTGAAAGAAGGCTATCCTAGTAATATTATCTACATGCACTTCAAATGAAAGACTGGAGTCAATAAGCACAGTAAGCAATCAATAAGCAGTAAGGTCTTTTACTGCTGTATATGATGAAACTGAAAGGCCATCCAGAGTTATTATGTAATGTAGGGAATTAGCCCGGGGGAAGAGCGGAGCACAGACCCACAAGAGACAGGTTGCGGTCAAAATGGGTGTTTTATTTGTCCGAGTGTGAGCTGTCTGTCGTGAGGAGGTGAGGGTGTGAGAGTGCGTGGGGTTTCGTGTGGGTGTGGCTGGCATTGTGACCTTCTCGTACAGAGACTCGTACGGAGTCTGTCTCTTAGCCACCTCTTTTCCTCCCGTACGGCCGGAAGCGCGTCCTTTTATCCTCCTCCACCGTCTTATTATGTGCGCCGGCTGTCGGTCCGTCGTGACAGTAATCAGAAAGCTTACTTCAAGCTACATGTGGTCCTAGTACCAGTACTTCTGTCTTGTCAGAATTAAGTAGAAGGAAGTTAATAAATATCTTTATTTTTATAGAGTTATTTACCCATTATTCAACTTTATTAAAGCGGTTTCTCTCATCAGGCTTTGCTAAAACATCATCAGCAAAACAGTGGAAGCTAATACCATGTTTACAAATAATTTAACCAGAGGTAGCATACAATATATAAAAACAAAAGCAGTGGGCCTAAAGCAGAACCTCTTGTGGTATGGCCTCTATATTTCTGCTCTTGAAGTCTATTTTGAATTGTGGATTGTGATATCCTCACCCCTTTAGAGGTTGTTGTTGATGTCACCTGGCTGTTGTTTTAGGGGTTTTCTTCACAGCTCTCACAATGTGTCTGTCATTAACTGTTGTTGTTTTCCTTGACCTATTCAGTGTCTGTTGTTTGGTACACCAGTGGTTTCTTTCCTTTTCAGGACAGTCCAAATTATTTTGTTGGCTATGCCCAGTGTTTGGCAATGCCTCTGACTGATTATCTTTTTTCAGCTTCATAATGGCTTGCTTTTATCCCATAGAGAGCTCTCTGATCTTCATGTTGTCTTATCCTTTTTAACAACAAATTCAGATTTCACAGGTGAAACTGAAGGCTAAAACCTAGAGCATGTTCATAGCTATTTATTGCTTAAACAATCAGTATAACAGGACACACCTGGGCAAGAAGAAACACCTGTCAATCAAATGTTCCAATATTTTTGCTTGCCTACAAATCGGCTGGTCTATGTGCTATGTTCTATGTCGTTTAGCACATCTACATATAAATACCTGGAAATAAAAGCTGAAAATCTAAACTGTCTTCTCATATTCATCTTTCATATCAAACTCAAATGTCTTCAGTCTACATTTTAAAAAAATTATATATTTCAGGTGAATCGATGTCCAGACTTGCTTTTATATCCTCCTTCAGTCATCTGTTAAAAAACAAAAACAAAACATATTTTCTGTTTTAGATACAGACGAACAGGTCTAGATGAACAACATGCTGATGGAAGTCTATGGAATGTGCTGAGAGGTGGGTAATCAATCCTATAGACCCATGACAGATGGTGCCTCTTTAGTCTAGACGAGCTTATCAGTTGAAGTGCTGCAGAGTTGACAAAGGGTAGGCAAGACACTGGATGTGATGTTTGTTGTCCTTGCCAAGTGGAATGCATGAAATGCTTGAAGTGGCCCCACAGAGTTGCATCCAAAAAGTGAAGCACAGCTTTTTATCATGACAACTTTGTGATAAAGTCTTCAAAAGTTGAAAACATCAATATTAGTATTCAATATTAATATTGAATATTTAAATGAAAGAATGTGATACTTTTATCTCTCGGTTACCTTTTACTAACATTAAAAAAAACTGCAAACATGCTTGTCTCCCTCTGAACTTTAGTATATTAACAAGTCTGTCTTTAATAATAGTCTGATTCACCTATGATATTCACTCTAGTTTTAGATTTTTTTTTAATTTCACATAAGATTCAAGTCTCTGCTTATTATACAGTCTTTCATAAACCATAATATTCATTTACTATGAATTACCGTAAAAATTGATTAGTATTTGTAGTTACAAGATTGAATATAATGCACAACTCACCAGAGGGACCAGGCCGTCAACGGGGACAAAATTCATTTGTTGTTCCCTTATGTTTTTGTAAATTATGTTTTCAATCTATTTTATGAGCCTGCAGGGAAACTAGTATAGGGATTTACAACTTGCTGGCCACTCCTTCTCCTCCTCCATCACCTTGACCGAGACCAGACAGGAATCTGCACTCTGTCATCTTTCACAATGTGTGACATTTTCCTGGATGTCTTCAGCTTTACTCTGGCTGGCTGTGAGTTGAGTTGGAGGAATTCCCTTCTACAGGAGCTATTCAAGAGGCAGGAGCCCTTGATCTTCCATGTCAGATCTTCTAGCACCTCACTCATCAATGAACAATTTATCTGTAAGAATAACAGTACCAGTATGGAAAAAAAAAAACTCTGGTTTGAAGCAGGGCCTTAAGACTGTATATACTTTTAGGAACACTAATTTTATCTAGTAACAATTTTTTCAGTGGTCAGTTATTTCAGGCAGCCTTTCCTTTCACATTCTCTTTACTTTTTTTATAAGTTTAAAAACCTATAATGAGATAATACGTATATAAAACATGCATTTCTATATGACAGCAGTTACTGATGCTGCATTTAGCTGTTTTTTGAAGATGGTGTGAATCTGCTGTCCGGATTCAGGTTGGAAGTTCATTCCACCACTGAGGAAGTTAGTTTGAATGTTGTTGAAAGGGACCTTGAGCCACGCTGAATTAATGTCTAAACTCTTTATTTCTATTGTGTAAAAAAATTATGGTTTTGGGGGGGGTGGGGGGGGTAACAATAAACACACAGTGTCATCACAATTAGACTCTCTGAAGGCAAAGGCACATAAAATTACACTGGATTTTTGTGTTTCTTCCTGTACCTGATTGTGAATACTTGATAATCTGATCAGATACCCTAAAAGTAAGGGTCTGTTCATATTCATTTCTCTTCATTTCACAGAGGAAATATCTTGGGTAAAATTAATCTAAAAAAAATTATTCACTACCAGAGTTGGGTGCAACGCATTACTGTAATCTAATTGCTTTTTCTGTGTTACACATTACATTTTAAATGTATGGAATTTGATTACAGTTACTGATGTCAATAAAATTACGTTACTTGCATTACAAATTTATTCTTAAGAAACCATATTAAGTAAAAATGCATTTTTAAACTAAATCACGTTTTGCCCCAAAGATTTTGTCCAGCCCCGAATAATTCTCCACTTGTAGAAGTTTGTCACTATATACCTGAACATCAGTAAAAGAAGGACGCCTGTAATTTTATATCTACAGTGAACAGAGGCGAGGCTAATCAGACAGGGTTTACAGGAAAATACGTGGAAACACTCGTGTCTTATTAACTGACAACTCTCAATACTGCCAAACGCTAGCTCACAGTCAGAATGAGGAAAAATGGATATATGCAGATTTTTAATTTTTTTTTAACCAGTAAATGGTTAAAAAAATTGAAAATTTTTTTTTGAAATTTGAAAATTGAAACTGATACACTGATGTCCTCTCATGCTGAGCAGGAAAACAAGGAGTGTAAATGTCTGTATGAGTTCCAGTTTACATGAACATGATATGAGCAGAGCATATGGAAAGATAATGTATTTTGCATGGCAATACAGTGATAGTTTAGCTGTGCCTCCTAGTAATTACATGCAGTAATCAGTAATGTAATCAGATTGCAATTTTAAAATAGAAATTAATAATCTGTAGTGGATTACTTTTTTATGTAAATGGTCTGCACTTAGCCCTTTTTAACCTTAGCGGTTTACAATGTTTCTTATTCACCCATTCACACACACACACTCACACACCGATGGCAGCAGAGCTACCATGCAAGACGCTAGCCTGCCATTGGGATTCAGCGTCTTTCCCAAGGACACTTCAGCATGTGGCGACATGTAGGCCGGGTATCAACCCACCAGCCTGGATAACCTGCTCTGCCACCTGAACCACAGCCGCCCTATGTGGTAGGCCTCAGATTTAAGGTGACAATAACAGTCTTAATTCACAGTGCAACCTGTATAAGTGTCCTATACTACTCTGGTCCGCTAGCTCTGAGCCTTGTTTACCATTTATCCCAATGTCATTCATCATTTATATTTGCTACCACAATCCCCCCTTCTGGAACACCTACTAGTTGTGCCGTTATACCAGATTAATTCATGTATGCCTAGACTTCAGTGAACATTACCATGTCCTCAAACTTCCGAAGTTTTAATTCGATTTTCGAACACCTTCTCTCTGCAGCCTTGCTTCTGGCTTGCACGAAATATTGTTTTCAAGTCAAATCTCATCATGCCTCCTCAGTTAGATCGTTCCACTTTAATGGACTCAGCAGGTACCACAAGCGCATTAAGAGTAGCTCATTAAGAATTACTATATTATGAAAGCAGGAAGGAACCACTGAATTCCTGAGGGGTGTACAAGTTTTAAGGAAAAGACTTAAAGCTTGTGTGAAATACAATATAACTACACTGTTAAAGTTCACCATGTTTATTACTGTTGATTATATTCTGTAACCAGAATATGCAATGGATATATATTTTCAACAAGATACCCAAAACTTGTTTAAAGAACAAATGTTTCTATTGCTTGATGAGGCAGATCCACAAAAAAGGCATAAAACTGCCAACACTTTTACATTTTCACTACCTTCCCATGATAAACCAGCATCACATAACTTCCATTTGCATATTAAAACATAGAGGTTATATTTTTTCAAATTGTATATAAGTAATTGCCCTGACAAGACATTCAAAGCTTTATATTTTCTTATATATATATTATTATATCCAAAATATCACTTTGTGGAATTGGTGGTGAATGTGTGGAGAGAATGAATCTACAGGCTTGTGTCTCTAAGTCTGCTATTTAAGTGAAACAGATATCAGCCTAATTGGTACTTTGCCCCTCATGCCTCCCTCCTCCCAGTTCTGTACAACTCCTGGTGGCCTGCAGAGTCTCTCAAGCTTTCATTTGAAAAGCACTCTGCATGGGACTTCATTATTTCTATGTGGTCACATACAGGATTTGGCATCATTAGGGGTAATGGGGACGCAGCTGTTGATGAACTCCTATTCCAACAAGCGGTGACTTTGAAATGGAAAAGTAAGATCAGCATGTAGTATGTGTACAATAATGATTACTGTATATGAAGTTAGACATATTAGTTTTATAAATTAAGTAAGGGAATCTGAGGATATTTAATTATATGATTTAACCCCAATTAGGCTGACATATGTAAGGCTGAAAAGGGGAGTAGTAGGCTGCAGTTTAAGCAGTAAGCAATTTAAGCATACACAAAGCATTCTTCCATTATTACCACATCATACACACACATGCACATGTACATACTGACTCACTCTTTTATGCACATGCATTAACATTTAGTCAACCCACTAAAGATACAGTACTTCCACATTATTAAAGATTCAAAAAGGATTCACTCTTTGGGCCAGTTTCCAAGATGTAGTTCTGCAAGTTACGCTAAAATGGATTTTCAGTGGCTACCTTTGGCATTGCAGTCTAGCTCAAAATCAACTTTCACACAGCCGTCAGTTTTACAAAATCCTTTTGTCTTATTACTTTTAACGTCACTTCATCTTACCTTCTTTTTCTCTCACTCTCAGCTGAAAGCTACTATACTATCTCAGGTTTTTCCCTCATTAGCTGCATTTGACTTGTTCTGGGCTTATCCATCACTGTAATAGTTGTAATAATCTTCATTGCAGTTTGCTTGCAAGGGGCCAACAATAGGTAGGTAAAGCAAGCATGTACGTAAATGCCATACAAGTATCCTTTGTTTACCTTGAAGTTTGTTAATGATTTCAGGCTGGCATTGTTTTTGGAACCTGAAACTGAGCCAGCAGTGTTTTGGGTTTTGACCTCCTGTTGTCGCAAAATGCAACATGGTCTTTTCAATGGAATATGTTTCTAAAATACTCCCGAGGTCATCTTAGCTCACTGCTAATACAAAGTACAAAATTATGACATGATTGAATCATTGTTTTGAGACAAACTGTAACTAGAACAAAACAGAATTTTTTAAAGAATATTGCTGGAAGTACAGCCATGTAAAGTGACGTCACATGCGGATACACAGTGACACTGTATTTCTTATAGTCCTTATATAGAAATAGTTGATACAGCCAAAAGCTTCGTTAAATTAACTAGCTCATTTGTTATGTACCTGTCTTCCATGTGTTATTTACCTGTCTGTTCCATGCTGGACAATGCCAGAACACGTGCAATCCTCTTTCATAACTAAAGCAACAGTTTTACTAGCTGTTAACAACAGTGAATATCATGGCTATAGGCTAGTTTAAATACAGTATGGCAGTGCTTGGCTTTCAGAAGCACTTAGATGAGCATCTCCACACAACAACATTGATTTGTTGTGTTTGACAATTAAACACTATTACCTTTTACTTAACATAAGTGACATATCTATTTTTTTACACAAGCACTCTGCTTGCTACAGCAGCAAGCCTTAGAGTCCTGTGTCTCCACAATGCTGCTGTGGACATTGTAGCATTTGCCCACTTGGTCATTCAAGCGCTTGAAAGCCTAGAATTAATTGTTTTTTTTTTCCTTAAAATTATTCTTAGTGAGATTTCATTTGAACTAACATACAAGATATGGCCAAAGTTTGCAGACAACTGAGCATCATACCCAAATGTGCTCTTTGAACATACCATTCCAGATTTAGTCCCCAATGTTGCTGTTATAATAATCTCTGAGAGCAAGAGCATCCAAGCATCCCAGTTTACCAAAACATTCTATGCCCATGAACACTCCAGATCTGCACATTTACCTAAGAAAACAGCTTACTAACAAAACGCTTGACTCAACAAATAGGTTTTCAGCCTAGACTTAAAGACTGAGACCATGTCTGAGTCCTAAACAATAATTGGAAGGTTATTTGATAACTGGGGGGCTTTGTAAGAGAAGGCTCTGTCCCCTGCTGTAACCTTCATAATTCAAGGTACCAACAAAGAACCTGCAACTTTTGATCAAAGCAGGCATGGCAGATGAAAAAAGACCAGACATTCATTCAGGTAAGGCAGGAGACAAATCAATGCTTCATAGATCAATAATAGTATATTATAATCAGTGTGAAATTTTACTGGGAGTAAATACAGTGTGTATAAGACAGGGTTTATATGGTCATATCTTTTGGGTCTACTAAGGACTGCTTTCTGGATTAACTGGAGCTTGTTACTATGTAATCAGAAGATTACTTCTAGCTGCCTGTGGTCCTAGTACCGAATTAAGTAGAAGGAAGTTACTCTTCTTCTTTACACATTCCTGAACTTTATTAAGCTGGTGTCTCTACGGCTTTTCTGAAACATACAGTGCCCTCCACTAATATTGGTACCTATGGTAAATATGAGCAAAGAAGGCTGTGAAAAATTGTCTTTATTGTTGAACCTTTTGATAATTTGTTTTAAAAATTCACAAACATACTCTGCTCTCATGGATATCAAACAATTACAAACACAACACAAGTTTATCAAAAAAAATATATCTTTGTTAAATATAGGTGTGCAACAATTATTGACACCCTTTTAGTCAACACTTTGTGCTACCTCCTTTTGCCAAGATAACAGCTCTGAGTCTTCTCCTATAATGCCTGATGAGGTTGGAGAATACATGACAAGGGATCTGATTCCTCCATAGAGAATCTCTCCAGATCCTTCAAATTTTGAGGTCCATGCTGATGGATTCTCCTCTTCAGTTCACCCCACAGGTTTTCTATGGGGTTCAAGTCAGGGGACTGGGATGGTCATGGCAGGACCTTGATGTGTTGTGGTCAGTAAACCATTTTTCTGTTGATTTTGATATATGTTTCGGAATTTTCCAAGCTTTCTTTGTTCACATTTACCAAGGGTGCCAATATTAGTGGAGGGCAGATTTTTGTGACGAAAAAAATTAAACCAAGATAAATAATTTCAGAACTTTTTCCACCTTCACTGTGAAATTACAATGTATAAACAGTAAAAGAGAAATACAATCAGAAACTTTTCAGAGAAAAATGGGGAAAATAAAAAAAAGTTATAATAACCTTGTTGCATAAGTGTGCACATCATTTTATAATTAGGGATGTGGCTGTGTTCAGAATGAACCAGTCACATTTAGTTATAAAAGTAAACTTACCAGGGAGGCTGCCAAGAGACCAGCAGCAACATTAGAGGAACTGCAGGAATACCTGACAAGTATTGATTACTATCTGAATGTGACAGCAGTCTCTCATATTCTTCACATATCTGGGATATGGGGTAGGGTGGCTAGATGGAAGCCCTTTCTCACAAAAAAATATCCAAGCCCAAATAAATCACCCCAAACCATGTGGCTAAATTTGTCATGGTCTGATGAGACCAATTACAAAAGGTATAATTCCATAATTGCAAAAGGTTTGTTTGGTGCAAAAAAAAGCACATCAAAAAATGAACACCATATCCACAGCGAAGCATGGTGGTGGCAGCATCATGTTTTAGGGATTTTTTTTCAGCCAGAACTGGGTCTTTTATCAAGGTGGAGAGAATCATGAATAAATGCCAGCCAATCATAGTGCAAAACATTCAGATGTCTGCTAGTAAGCTGAAGATGAAAAGGAATTTTAACTTTCAGCATGACCCAAAACATGCATCCAAATTAACAAAGGAATGGCCTATCCAAAAGAAGATAAATGTTTTTGAATGGCCTAGCCAGAGCCCAGACCTGAATCCAACTAAAACTCTGAAGCAGGCAGTGCAAAGGGCATGCCCTCACAGTTTGATGGATCTAAAACTTTTTCGAAAGAAGGAGTGGGGAAAATATTGCAGGTCAAGATGTGCCATGGTGACTCTTCCCCAAAAAGTCTGAGTGGTGGAATAAAAGGTGCTTTAACAAAGTATTAGATTAGGGGTGTGCACACTTATACTTATGCAAATACATTTGATTTATACAGTACATTTGGGTTTGAGATAAACTTTATATTTGGGTTTGAGATAAAATGTGAGACGATAGATCAGGATTTCAGCTTTCATTTCCTGATATTTATGGCTCGATGTGTTAAACAACTTGTAATGTGGCACTTTTGGTGGCAGACCACCCAATTTTTAGGCGAGCAAAAGTATAGGAACAGGTAGTCTTAAAGTAAATTAAATTAAATATCACTTAATATTTGCTTGCATATCCCTTGCTTGCAATAACTGTTCAAAGCTGGAGGCATTTTTTTGTGTTGCTTTTCCAGGCTTGTACTGCACCTTCTTTCATTATTGTTTGTATTCAAACTCCATTCAGTCTGCAGGAGGTGAAATACATGCTCAAGTAGGTTATGGTCTGGTGATTTACTTGGCCAGTCTAAAACCTTCCGCATTTTCCCTCTGCTGAAGTCCTTTGTTTTGTTGGCAGTGATTTTTGAGTCATTGTCTTGCTCCATGATGAAGTTCCTCCCAGTTAGACTGGATGCACTTCTCTGTAAATTTGAAGACAGATTGTTGCTGTAGACTTCGGAATTCATTCTGCTACTCATGAGTTACAACATCAATAAAGATTAGTGAGCCCATTCCAGAAACAGCCCTGCAAGCCCAACCCATGAAACTACCTCCACCATGTTTGAGTGTTGTACTTCTATGTGTAGGGTCATGATGAGCAGATCCATTTTTTCTCCACACTTTGGCCTTTCTATCACTTTGGTAGAGGTTAATCTTGCTTACAGAACTTTTGTGGCTCATCTATATTTTTCTTTGTAAATTGCAATCTGGCATTCTGATTCTTACTGCTCATGAGTGGTTTGCATCTTATGGTATGGCCTCTAAATTTCTGTTCTTGAAGTCTTCTTCAAATAGTGGATTGTAATACCTACATCCCTGCCTTATGGGGCTGGGGGGGTTTTTTCTCGATTTTATCTTCACAGCTCCTACAATGTTTCTGTCAACAACTGCTTTTGTTTTTCTTGGCTGACCATTTCCGTGTCTGGTGGTTCAGTACACCAATAGTTTCTTTTGTTCTCAGGATAATTGTTGTATTGGCTATGCCCAATGCTTGTGCAATGGCTCTGATAGATTTTCCATTTTTTTTCAGCTTCAAACTGGCTTGCATTTCTCCCATAGACAGCTATATGTTCTTCACTTTGGTTTATCTTTTTTGACAACAAATGCAGGCTTCACAGGCAAAACCTAGGGCTCAAATAAAGAGTAGACATTCAGAGCTATTAATTCTTTAAACAATCAACTTAACAGGGCAAACCTGGCCAGCAAGAAACTCCTATCAGTCACATGTTCCAATATTTGTGATCATTGAACAAATGGGTGGGTTCAAACAAAAGGTGCCAAGTTGTTTAGCATATCTAGAGGTAAATATGATGAAATGAAAGCTGAAATTCTGAGCTGTCATCTCAAACCCAAATGTCTTCAATATGTAGCAAAAACCATAGAATTGGCCTTGCTATTCCAATACTTTTGGAGGGGATTGGATCATTGTAAGTTTTTATTTTTCAGATTTTTTCCTAAAATGTTTCTGACTGTTTTTCACTTCATTTTTATACACTGTAATTTCACATTGAGAGTGGAAAAAGTTCAAATATGATTTATCTTGGTTTATTTTTTTTTACATCACAAAATCCTGCCATTTTAACAGGGGAGTGTAGACTTTTTACATCCATTGTAACTGTGTGTCTTCAGCATAACAGTGGAAGCTAATACCATGTTTACAAAAATATAGAGAGAAAAAAAGCTGGGGGCATAAAACCAGACCTCGTTGAACACCAAACTTACCTTAGTATGCATAGATAAGTCATCATTTACATCTGTTAACTAATAATAATCAGTCAAATAAGACCTGATCCAGGAGAGGACACCATTTTGTAATCAAGGAGAATAATATGATCAATAGTGTCAAAAGCTGCACTAAAGTCAAGCAACACAAGCAAAGAGACACAACACTGATCTAAGGCCAGCAGTAGGTCATATACCACTTTAACCAATGCTGTCTCTGTGCTATGATGATCTTGGAGATAAAGGGAAAGTTTGATGTGGCAGCATGGCAAAGTGCATATATTAATTATTAAGACACATTTTAAATGAGATGAGGTAATGATCTGAGATAACTTCAGAGTGTGGAAGTGTGACTATATATTCTATATTTACTCTGAATGTTAGTATTAAATCAAGAATATGACCATCATTGTGGGTGGGTGATATAACATTCTGATTATCCTCTACTGAATTTTGAATTGACACAACCACTGTTATTAGATGGTCTTGTGGATTATCAAAATTAATATTAATGTCTCCAACGATTAATTCTTTATCTACTGAAACAAGCAGGTTTGAAATGAGTATTAAAGAAATTCAGAATACAGCCCTGGGGGTCTGTAAATAATAATTAGTGGAATTGAATGGGTAGACTTATGTATGTTATGTTAGTATAAAGAATTTCAATTGCATTGATTTCATGTCCAGGTTTCTGTGTGATACCTAGAATATTGTTAAAAATAACTGTGACACCTCCTCCTCTGCCTCCTCTATATACGAGGATGATGTATATTGGGGGGAGGGGGCTAGCTTAATATAATGTAACCTACTGTACTCATTTGGTTTAATCCACGTTTTAAACAAAGTACATTAAACTCCTGCTCAGTAATAGTTTTATTTACAATAAATGCTTTAGATGTAAAGGATCTAATATTCAACAGTCCTAGTTAAAGATCAAATGTGCTGGCTGTTCTTTCAGGATGATCTATTTTATGTTAATTATGTTACTAAAACAAACTTTCTTAGCATTTCTACATTTTATTTAGCCCAGGGAACTGACACAGTCTCAATATGGTGGAACCTGAGTGACAACTCAAGGCAGCAAGGGTTTTTATAATAAAATTGCCAAAAAGTTTATGCAAGAGTTGTGCATGCAGGGTGGAGTTTGTGTAAAACAGAGGTATGTCTCAGTCACTTGCAATTCTGAACTTGAACTTAAGCCCATTATTCTTTCATGATATTGGCTCAATCGAGGAGAAGTCCAGTGATACTGGCTTATAATGCTGAAATGTATGTTTTGGGCTGTAAATACTGTACATTCAAAAGCACCATGGAATGCCACATTAAACACATAAATATGATGCTAGTTATTAATTACTAGTATTGTCCATTGAAAATCCAATGAGACATATGCACTGCTTACCAATTTATGAATTGTTGAAGTGATGAAGTAAATTGAGTAATAACGGTGTAACAGATGAGTGCTGCTTATTCTTCAAACCATGAGCACTTGAATTAATAAATATTCTGACAATATTTAATTCATTCAACAAATCAAAATTGATCATTTGATGCCTGATAAAGTGTATTATATACTATGCATAAATTAAGATTATCTAGCCTTCATTTAGTGTCTTATATCTTTATTAAGTTGTGGCACTAGTAACCTAACTGTTGGTGCGCAATATTAAAATATAATATAATGCTTATTTTTCATAAGCTTCTGAATAATGTGGGTGGAAGTTGTATTATAAATTATACCAAATTTGCAATTATTACTGTGATAACTACAACTAGGCAATTCATGTAGCAATACATGTAGCAATATATGAGACTTCTATAAGATTTCCTTAAATGCTTGCCATCTTCTCATTATATATGAGCCAAATATTATATATTAGCCATTATATATTTACTGCCAAAAATTTGCAGAGAAACAAGACATTTTTGAGAAATGTCCTTCGTCAGCTGTGTAAACAAATATGTTCTTAAGAAGGTTAAGAACGTAAAGCCAGTTGATATTTAAGGTCAGACGCATTCACCTCTGGCAACCTCAGAAGTACTTTGCTTGCACAGCCAATGAAGTTTAATATATTAATATTTAAAGATGTTATTTATCAAACAAGCCCTGGTGTAAATCATGTCAAGTACCTATCTATAAATGTTCGATGTAGACAAAATGTAAAAAAGAGTGTTTCTGGTTCAGATTGAGTTTCACATAGAAGCTTATAGAAATAGAGATATGCTTAACTGTGGTCTGCAGTGCAACATTCCTGGTTTTCATTACTAGAGTTGCAAATAATAGCACACCATCTAGGCATAGGCTGCATACAAATATTCCTACTACTCCACTACACAGTAGATGAAAAGCAGTACGCCAAAGGAGTAGTATGTTTGAATTCTCAGTATTCATAAAACAGTAGGCGAGATATAGCCAAATGACCTATTAGCTTCCGCCGAGATTCTGCAGTATGGAAGCAATGCACACTGTGGATACTGCACCATCTCATAAGGCAATGGGACTGGCATGGAAGAACTCTCAGAATCCTAAATGGCATGTCAACTCTTTTGAAGTTGTAGGGCACATGACATGGCAACATGGCGGATGTAGTACATCCGGATTGTATTCATGCTTAGCACTTTTACTGATCAGTACATCAGTATGTACTGAACAGTGAAAGTGCTGAGCATGAATACGATGTATCAACGGCCGAGCAGTAGGTACCGAATTGACTGTAGTAGATCACAATACATGAATTCGGACACAGCCATAGAAAGTCTACATATGGGTGATGTGTGGCCATTTGCAATTTTATGACCTCATCCTCATGCATGAAGTCATCCGAGAAGGGCACACAAGTCATATGAGTCATTCCATTGAACAGTCTGTGAAGGAATCAAATGACTCTTGTTTTATAGCTGCTGAACATTAGCACAGGTTTTAAAGCATAATTTGTGTGTTATACATCACACTTTGTATCATGAATTTACTAGTTACAAAACCCACACAGCTTAATAACAGCATGGTTTAGTGCCTTTGAAAGACAATAGGTTCATCAGAATTAAAGCTGAATGACTTTCTAATTTTTGACAACTTCATTTTGACATCTCTCACTATCATATTTCCTTGCATGTAGAAACACATGATCCCTTCATCTGCCAAAATTGGCCTGCCAAGGTCACCATTTTTCTATGCATCTGACATCATTCAACAGGCATGGACTTGAAAACCAGTGATAATGGAGCATGATGGAAGCATATGGTAGGAGAATCAACAGAATCTGCACTCAGCAGTCCTATTGTGCATGGAAAATGTTTTTTTTCATATTGGTGAATGATAGAGAGAATAGACAGATACAACTTAGAATGTGTCATAAATAGCTATGGATGATGTATTCTAAACATTTCTGAAGGATATTGTTATAAGACTGATGTCATAGAGGAAAGAAAAAAGAAAAGAATAGTTGTTTTCCTATTAATCTCCCGATCATTCTGGGAGGCATAATTATGATGCTGGGAGGTTGAGAGGATGCCAAGAGTGGGCAAAGCTTCATCAGGAATGCTATTAATAATTTAAAATATAAAATAATTATGATTTGTTTAACACTTTTGTTCATGTGTAGATTTGTCCAAAGTTTTGATTGGTATTATATATATTTAAATTAATAACTAAAATATTCTTGGCATTTACATGTTATCTTTATTTTTATGTATTTTTAATGTAATAGTTTTCCACTATATAAATACTGATATTAAAAGAAAATTGAATCCATCCATCTATCCATCCATTTTCCATGTCGCTTATCCTACACAGGGTTGCAGGAAGCCTGGATCCTATCCCAGGGAACTGAGGTGCCAACCCATCACAGGGCACAATCGCACACACATTAACACACTACGGACAATTTGGAAATGCCAATCAGCCCACAATGTATGACTTTGGACTAGGGGAGGAAACTGGAGTACCTGGAGGAACGTGCAAACTACAGGGTGAAAGCGGAATTCAAATCCCCAACCCTGGAGGTGCGAGGCAAAGTGCTAGCCACTATGCCACCATGCCCCTAGAAAATGCAATAAATAAATAAATAAATAAATAAAAAATATAATTATTATTATTATTATTATTATTATTATTATTATTATTATTATTATTATTATTATCATTGTTGTTATTATTATTATTATTATTATTATTATTATTATTATTATTATTATTATTATAAATGTCTGCATATATAATAATGTCTTACTGTCAACACAAGTACAACACACCCACATAAAGTAAGTGCCACATGTGGTCACAGGGTGGGACAACCATCAGTGCACCAGAAAGACTAATGACTTTTGGGCAATCATCACCCATCTCTCTCTCTCTCTCTCTCTCTCTCTCTCTCTCTCTCTCTCTCTCTCTCTTACAATCACACAAATCCCTAAATGTCCCCACAAGGTCAGAACTGTCAGATATTCCTATCCTTTGAGGGAATTTTGCTCCCCAACAAAATGCTAAGTTCAGTGGCTTCGCCCCGTCACTAGTGTTGCATAAGATCACAGAAAAGAACTGTGATAAATGAGATTTCAAACTGTGGGTTACAGGTCATGCTAGTAATGTTACTTAGTTTAACAGTCTTATAGAGTCTTGCATGTTAGCAAAGAGCATTTTCTGAGCCAAACCCTTGCAATTCCCCCATCTCCCACCCTCTCTGTGTGATTTCATTTTAATGGTTGATGAATTTCTAACATGCTTTTTCTAAATTACCAAAAGTCATTCTAAGTCATTTCTGTGGTTGCTACAAAAATGTAGAAATGGAGAAATGATGTCTCTATTTCTCAAATGCAGCATTATAAAAAATTCACAAATGTACACACACTCTTTCAAATTGTTACTAACAGTTCAGATTAAGGTTGTTTTTGTTTGTTTCTTTGTTTCTTGGTTTGCTTTTACTTCAACTCACCTAATTCTTTATGACAGCACTTCATAAACTGGGGCAGTGGTAAAAAAAAAAAAAAAAAAAGCGGTAGAAGGGGGGTCGGGGGAAAAATTTATTTTAAACGATTGTACACAGAGGTTCACAGAGAAGCCACTGGTGGATTTTGGATATCTGTGCACGCCAAATACAGAGAACTGAGTGACATGGCATAGAAAACATATTCTCCCGTTCGCATTGACTTATCTCTGTGAGGCTGTTTTTCAGCCCTGGTGTACCTGAAGAACAAGTGTAGAGCCAGACACATGGTTGAAGATTTGCGTCTTTTCCTCAGCTATGACTGGACCGCCTTGCATCCTCTATCTAAGCACAACCATCATACTGTAATGCAAATGTATTATTGACACTTTTTGATTAATCAAGGCATGTAAAATACAGGTACCGGCAAGTTTGCTCAAGTGATTTCCACCATGCACTTGCTATGCTTTGCTGCCAAAATCTCTGTTCATTTCTTAGGTATGACAAGATGAGTGATTTAATATGGAACTGGAACTAGTATCTAAAATGTCTACAGAGTCAGATTTAACCTGCTGAAGCAACATATTTTCATAATCTGACTCACGTGAAGATACACACATTGAATGAAAGAAAAAGCTAGAATGAGGGTACACTAAGGTTTTTCAGTCAAGTTGGTTGAAGATGTAAGTTAAAACATTTCATTTTATAACTTGTAATTTAAGATCCCAAAAGTATGCACTCTTCTATGTAAACATCTAACATACTGTCCCCTGTGAAAGTACTAGAACAGCAAGGCCAATTCTCTGTTTTTGCTATACTCTGAAGACATTTGGGTTTGAGATCAAAACATGAATGAGACGATAGGTCAGAATTTCAGCTTTCATTTCCTGATATTTACATCTAGATGTGTTAAACAACTTAGAACATAGAACACCTTTGGTGGCAGACCACCTAATGTTTAGTTGAGAAAAAGTACTGGGACAGATAGGAGTAAAGTAAGTTAAAGTAAATAACACTACTCTTCAGAATGTGAAATAAGTGCTCAATTGGGTTAAGGTCTGGTGAACTTTGCCAGTCTAAAACCTTCCGCTTTTTACCCTGATGAGGTCTTTTGCTGTGTTGAAGTTCCTCCAAATTAGATTGGTTGCTCTGTAAACTGGTAGACAGGTGTATAATTTTAGCTGAGCTCCAGGCTCACGTTTATTATTTATTATCAGCTCACTTTCAAAAACTCACCAAAACATGAGGACAAATCAACAGAAGTAGAGTCCATCACAGACTCGCGGCTGACTTACACCATTTAGTGCCTGCACAGTAATATGTGAGAATTCATTCTCCATGCTGAGAAATGTTATTTCGGACCATAGACGCACAATGCTCCACAAAAGAAAGACCCATTTGGTTCAGTAGGCATTTGAGAAAGACTTAACGGAAAAATGCACAACTGAGTCGAAAGACATTCTTAGGAGCATCAGTACCAGCACTCGCTGCCTGCAACTCTTTTAAATGTAAGCCATTTACTTTCATTTACTTTGATGCCAGCCCTGAATTTCTTTATTATTATGCAAAATAATTCAGTAAGCATAGAGTATGTAGTCTATAGCTTATTTTTGTTTTCACCAAAATAATGTGTGTGTGTGTGTATGAGTGAGAGAGAGAGAGAGAGAGAGAGAGAGAGAGAGAGAGAGAGAGAGAGAGAAAGAGAGACAGAGGGAGACTTTCCATGCATGTTTTAAGACTGGAGCTGTGTTGGTGCTTGTGTGTTGGTTGATGGCAAACTCATATTATCAAGAATAGACTGAGTTTGTTAAGAATAGAATTAGTTTGGTCCCTGTCCTAAATGTTCCAACATGAGATTATAATGAGACACCTGGAATACCATTTCATGACAGCTCTTCAGTACCAACAAATGGATCATTTCTTCATTAGTTTGAGTGTCCTGCATCACGTGATCTATGTTTAATAACTGAAAAGTGGGGTAGGTGAGTGGAAGGTGGATTATTTGACCATCAGTTACTTGGTCAAAGGCATGGCAAAGAGACTCGTTATCATGTAATGTAGGCTGGGAAGGATACAATTGCAGATAAGAGCTTTATTAAAGTGAGGCAGGCAGACAAATCCAAAAACATGAATCAATAGCATGGTCAAAACAAGCAAAAGGTCAGGTGATCGGCAAACGGGCATAAACTAGGCTAAACAAGAATCAAACAACGAAGTCGATGTCAGGATCAAAACTATGAGACACGAAACTATGAACAAAGGCTTGGTACGCAGAAAACTCACGCAATACTTCGGAAAGTACAACAAGACACAAGGGGTTTAAATGACAAACATAATCAAGGGTGAACATAAAACAGCTGAGACTAATGATGACAAATGACACATGAAAACAACCAATGACAATACAGGGGTAGAGACAGGATAGAAATCATAACAGATGCACATGTAGAAAGTAAACAAAGTCAATGTCACTAAAAAAATGCGTGCGCAAGGGGAAATTGTGACATTCGTCACCCGTCTGTTACCCAAAGGGAAACAAGGCATATAGAGTTATCATGACACACAGATGTTGACAGCCCCAGCATCGCCTCCCTGGCCAGAACTGCAAACACCCCATACCTCCAATACACTGCAGCAGGAGCTATCCACCCTCATAAGTTCTACTATTTTCTTAAAACCAATTTGTTTCCAAAATGAGTAGATGGGTGAAGCAGGGACCTCCACACTGTGCGTTTTGACCCGGAAATTTATTAATACAGCACCAGCGGACGTTCATGAATATACCTATGCACGAACCTTACATTAACCAAATGTGCACGTCCCAAAGCCTCGTTCTGAATCAGGCTTTGGTGGACTGAGGTCTGATTATACCCCAAATCCACCAAGGCCTGATGTGTACTCCCTTGTATACACACCGGTATGTGGTACATTCCTGCTCAACAGGGTAGGCCTGAAGCATGTTAGGGATCCAGATCAGAGTTCCCACCTCCATGCGGGAACACTGATCCTTGAAATGCCTGGCTTCTGCAACACCAACACACCTGCCTGGGCTTTGCCCCAGCTCAGGTGGGCACAAGATGTTCCTCCTGTGGAAAGAGAGACACAGCACGAGGAGATGTTAGAGAGGCAGGGGAGGAAAAGCAAGGTACCGAGGGCCACCATTTTGATGCTGTAATCAGTGCCGCATTAAGCCTTTGCTGGACCCGGGGCTAATGCATCCCTTGGGGCCCCAGTTATATGGCAGTTATATTCCATCAACTAGTAAATCAAATGCGCAATCAAAGAACCGTAAAGACTAAAGGCATGTCGTACTCGACAAACAACAAATGAGCCAAAATGCTCAAACAAGGAGTGCATAGTGAACACTTCCATTAAAATTGTTGATCAAATAAAAATGAAGAGAACTACAGAGAGCATATCATCAACCCATATAGGCTAAAAATAATCCACATAAATTAATCAATGGTATCGAGTAATAATTTGACAAAGCAGAAACAGCCCAGCAAATAAAATTAATTAAATCTCACTCAGCACTAAAAGGCCTTCTTCCAGCTCTTCTTCAAAGAGAATTCCTTATTCCTGTTTAATCCTTAAAATCAAGTTAATGCAGCATGTAGTACTCATTTGACATCACTGGCAAACAGTTAAGCCTTTGTTCATGCAATTTTGAACCACCTGATTCAGAAGTGTTGGCTGAAGGAGGGGGCATATCATCATCCAGGTGGATGGTGGTCGTGGTGGTTGAGCAGATTTCCCCCCAATACAATGTAAAGCCCTTTGAGTGCCTAGAAAAGTGCTATATAAATCTAAGAAATTATCATTATTATTGTTGTTATTATTATTATTATTGTTATTATTATTATTATTATTATTATTATTATTATTATTATTATATTCGGCCTACCTAAAGTGGCAAGATCGTCTCGATAGATCCAGTAAGCCCTCGGCTTATATTGTAGATAATTACCTGGACCATAATGTGTCATTTTAAAATGCAAAAGAGAATCCTCTCAGGGGGCCCCCTAGTGTTCGGGGCCCTGGGCTGCTGCCCATGATGCCCATTGGGATAACGTGGTCTTGGCTGTAATACTCCAACAGTGACACCCCCCACCCACCCCCAGATTATGAGGGTCAGTCACAGACTCGTGGCTTTTTCTCTGTTAAGTTCAAGTACATGCTTTTTGGTGTGTGTGTGTGTGTGTGTGTGTGTGTGTGTGTGCATGTTTTGCAAGTGCCACCGGCTATCTCTCGCTCTCTCTCTCTCTCTCTCTCTCTCTCTCTCTCTCTCTCTCTCTCTCCACTTATGTATGTCACTGAAAGCACAAACACTAGCAACCAGGTATTTTCTGTAGACTTTCCAAATCAATCTGATACTTCTGTCTTGAGTTACATCATCAATAAAGATTATCGAGCCCATTCCAATCCAGAAGCAGCAATGCATGCCCAAGTCATGATACTACATCCACCATGCTTGACCAGTGAGCTTGTATGTTTTGGATCATAAGCAGATTAATCTTGGTTCCAGAACTTTTGAGGCTCATCTCTGTATTTCTTTTCAAATTCCAATCTGGCTTTCTGATTCTTACTGCTGATGAGTGGTTTGCATCTTTTGGTATGGCCTCTATATTTCCGCTCTCAGTCTTTTTTTCAATGGTTGATTGTGATACCTTCACCCCTCCCCTCTGGAGGTTGTTTTTTGGTTTTACTTCACAGCTCTCACAATGTTTCTATCACCATCTGCTGTTGTTTTCCTTGGCCGTTCAATGTCTGGATGTCAGTACACCAGTGGTTTCTCTTTTTTTTTCAAGACATTATAAATTGCTGTATTGGCTATACCCTATATTTGGCAATGGCTTAATTTTCCTTAATTATCCTTTTTAACATAAATCCAGTCTTCCCATGTGAAACTCAGGGCTTAAACCAAGAGAAGACCTTCAGAGCTATTAAGATTTTAAACAATCGATCTAACAGTGTATATCTGGGCAGCAAGAAACACCTGTCAGTCACATGTTCCAATATTTTTGATCACTTAAAAATTGG
This sequence comes from Ictalurus punctatus, assembly GCF_001660625.3. Lineage (NCBI taxonomy): Eukaryota > Metazoa > Chordata > Actinopteri > Siluriformes > Ictaluridae > Ictalurus > Ictalurus punctatus. The sequence continues at coordinate 7,337,408 of NC_030441.2, forward strand.
TGGGTTCAAACAAAAGGTGCCATGTTCTAAGTTGTTTAACACATCTAGATGTAAATATCAGGAAATGAAAGCTGAAATTCTGATCTATCGTCTCATATTCATCTTTTGATCTCAAACCCAAATGTCTTCAGTGTATAGCAAAAACAAAAGAATTGGCCTTGCTGTTCCAATACATTTGGAGGGTACTGTATGATGGGATCCATGATTGGTGCATGATGGAACAAAATTCAAGGAAATTGTTTATATAGTTGTTTATAGTAGCTATTCATTATGAACTCAACATAGCCAGTTGTGCATGAGCTTGAGCTAATATTTTTTTGGATGATTTATTGCATTATGTTGAATCATTTGGCATCATGTGTTAGAGTTCTGGGGAGCTGATTTAGTGGGTGTTAAGAATATGTCAACTTTAATGGAGTCATAATGTGGTGTGAGTATTGCTCAAGTGAATCAAGTACATACCACCTGGTCATCGCACACTATAACGTGTATTTTGTACCTCCCTCTGCATATTGTAAAGTCAGTTCTTCAGGCAACATTTTGTCCTTTATGTGTTTTGTGGCAATTATTGGCAGCAACAGTCATACACACAAACACACTCTTCCCTAAGCCTATGTATTATGAAACTTATTACCAGCTGTTTGTCTTGGTCCTAAATGCTGGGCATGTTTGTGACACATGCACTTGCTATAACCTTTCAACCTACTTAGGCAAATTAAAGATAAATGTTTCACCTCACAGAAGCCTCAAGGGGACAAGCTCAGCCAGAAAACCTTGTCCCTGCCAAGTGAACACCCTAAAGCAAAGTACATAAGTAGGGACATCTGGGCCCATGCAAAACTTCATGAGTGCTGATTTAACAAGCAAAAGTTTTTATAAATGAGCAAAAGAAATGCTGATGAATATCGACAAACTTGATCTGTGAAATGCATTTCTGTGTTCAGATGAGACCAAAATATAATATATTTACTGTTAATAATATCAAACATCAACAGATTTATATCTCAAAAATATTTTATATTAATATATTAAGAGCTATAATTAAGTGAATGATAAAGTTCTAAAATGTTATGTTAAGAACTACTTTAAGTAAGTCACATACTGTAAAACATTCCCTGAAATAACATTCTATAATACAATTCTATAACATCAACTGATCATTCCATCAGGTTATACTCATTATTCCTGTGAAAATACTGTTCTAATCTTTCAAATCAATAACAGAGTTTGATTTGAATTGTGTCTGAAACCTGTTGCTAGATGACAAATAATTTTAAGATAAGTTCCCAGAATCATTCAAAAATATCCAATAATAAAGTTGCAAAATTAATAAATATTATATCTGTCATGAAATATAATGTCAATGCTGGAATCGGCAACTCCCAAGATGCATTGTAGCCTACAAATATGGCTGCTCAGCGTATATTCATGAGTTTGCCAAGCCTTTGTACTTATGTTTGAATTCTGATTTATAATCTTGTTCATTGTCTCCTAGTTCACTGATTCTAGTTTTGCCTCATGTACTCTGTTTGCTGATTGCATGATCCTGTGCCTGTTTTTTGACTCTGCTTCATGTTCTAGATATGTCCACCTCTGCTGTCTGACAGCCCCATGTAAGAATTTCCAGTAACAATGTTCCCTCTAGTTCTCTTCTCAAAAAGGAGATGCAGAGCGTCACAAAATATCACAGTTCATCAAACTGCACACAGAAAAAGCACTCACCTAGGCAACTGCTGTCTGGTCATCTGGTGTCTGGTGATCACACCCCATCCTATGATTGCTTCACTGAGTGCTTTCAACAAGTCTTGGATTATTCCTCAGAAGGCAAGAAAATTGGGGAGAGACTCCTGTGTGTCAAGCAGGGAAACTGTAACACCACTGAATTCACCCTAGGGTTCCCCACACTCGCGGCAGGAAGTGGATGGAACAAATCTGGAGTAAACTAACTGTTATTGAAGCATAAATGGGAGCCACGTTGCTACTACTGCAGCTTCCCCAAGATGATTTCCATGCATGCAGATTCACAGTCCTCAAATCTCATGGGCAGAATGAGAAATCACACACTAGTCCCCTCACTATTACACATCATGTCTCCAAGCACTTCAGTTCCTAGCTGCATCAACCTCCCTGGAGAGCCCTGACATAAACACCAAAGTGGAAATTCCTCCATCTACAGTATATGTGAGACTCAGGAGGTATTCAACTAGGCAAAAGCTAGTGGTCTGGCCCCTCCCAAGCCATGGAGGAATATATATAAAGAGGTACTCAAGCAGGGCTATATTCGTCCAGTCACTTCTCCAGTCTCAGCTGGATTCTTCTTTTTGGAGAAGAACTTTAGAGTTCTTAGCTAGCCTTTGATATAATTTTGATAAGCTTATTTTTCAGAAGCCTTACATGTAAAAGACTCACAGGGTCTTCTTTCTAAGTGTTCGCTATGCCATTGAACTTCTTTGACTATCATATGGGCTGCAAATTTGGTGGTTTTAAGCTGATTGAAGACAGTCTATTTTACTATCTTCCTGATAGCTATTAACTGTCCTTGTACTCAAAGCAATATGAAAAAATATGGACTTAAAAAGCAAAGGATTTTAGCAAATGTATAAACACAGACCCATCAAGGGACAGCGGTTCACTTAACTAATGTAGTCTTAGATGACTAATAGCTACATTGTAAAGGGTATTTCCAGAAGAACCCAAGGAACTGGCTTCTGAAATCACAGTTACAGTTACCATGATTTCTCAAACTTTTATTTGATATTAAGGCTTATTTCAGTGACAGATAGGGATAGAGTGATTTTCATCACAGCTTCCTTATAGAATAATAGTAGGCAGTGATTGGTTTAGAATATCGTGTTCAGCATAGTTTTAACTCATTGAAAGGTAATGAAGCCACATCAGTACCCCATAAACTTGTGCATATGCCCCAAACTGTGCACTCTAATATATGAGGATTCCACATGGATTGTAGATGAATTGCAAATGCAGCTTGAATTTAGCCTAAAATATTCCACATCACTAATGACTATTGAGTGTCACAGCAGAAAACAGACCTTCCAAAGATGCTGTCTTCCATGGGTCCATATATCATGGAGTTATAGGACAATCACTGGCATTCTTCAGTTGTAACAATTGATCTGGTCAATTTGGTTGTATATTTTAGTATCTCCCTATCACAACCCATTAATAGTAGTTGCTTTTATCTCGTAATCATACTGTTCTAAATCTTCCAAGAGCCACTTTCCATGTCTGCTAGTCTCGTTCTTTTTCAGGCTAGAACACAAGTTATTTCTGGTGCTTATATTAACATTTTGGGATTTTGCTGTGTCTTGCTGTGTGATGGGGAAGATAGAGTTCACTCTTGTCTAGTCTAACCTTTCAAGTTCATGAACTTCACTAAATGGGTAAACACTTAACCAAAAAAACAAAAAACAAAAAAACAATGTATGTTATTGTTTCAGTGCTGACCATGCAGACCAGGAGTTCTAAATCCTTCAGGGGCCTCTGCTAAGGAGTCTTTGACCAAGGTGCTTAACCTCTATTTAGGTTCTGGCATGAAGACTGATGAATAGGTCATACAAGGAATGTGTACAATCTAAATTCTGCAGAACTAATACAGCCCTTAAGAAAGTAAGATAGCCTATGTGTGTCAGCCTAAGCAATTATATAATTCGATTTCTCATTTTAATTTGACAATTCATTAATATGTAGAAATGTGAATTGCATGTAGTATGCAGTCACCTGAATGTTTGCAGATATGTTTTCTTCCCAATTTCACATGAGGAAAATCCCTTTTTTTATTTTATTAATAGCTACATACTCTTCAGCATTCCCCTATGGTACATACAGTGGTGCTTGAAAGTTTGTCTCAAGAGAAAGTGGATCATGCAACAAGACAACCACCCTAAACACACAAGTTCTTCTACCAAAGAACGGTTAAAGAAGGATAAAGTTAATGTTTTGGAATGGCCAAGTCAATGTCCTGACCATAATCCAATAGAAATGTTGTGGAAAGACCTGACGCAAGCAGTTCATGTGAGGAAACCCACCAACATCCCAGAGTTGAAGCTGTTTTGTACTGAGGAATGGACTAAAATTCCTCCAAGCCGATGTGCAGGACTGATCAACAGTTACAGGAAACGTTTAGTTGCAGTTATTGCTGCACAAGGGGATCACACCAGATACTGAAAGGAAAGGTTCATGTAGTTTTGCCATTCACAGATAGGAAATATTGGATCATTTTCCTCAATAAATAAATGACCAAGTATAATATTTTTTTGTGTCATTTGTTTAATTGGGTTCTCTTTATGAACTCTGAACCTCAGAGAAAGGATTGACCGCCTGAAAGTAGAGGTAAAGACTAATTGTGGGGGCTTCAGTCTCCAAAACCTCTTAAAGAAGCTTTAAAGTTATTCAAGACTTTCAGCATTACAGCTGCAGTTGTTTATTTAGGAAATGCCCAAAGAGCTCAAGTTATATTGGGATACGTGGGACCACAGGAATCAATGGTTGTTATAACCTTTCGTTCAAATATCTGTTAGACAAGGAAACATAAATAGTCTTTCTTTCACAAATAAAGTTCAATTTAAAAAATTTGTTTACTATAATCGAGATTTATGGCAAATACAGGTTCAAAGAGATGCCTGATTTAAATCACACAAGGAAAACAATCTAATAGCAGTCAGAGCATATCTTCTTAATACTTCACACTTATTCCCGACATCAACATGAATTTAGAGCATTTTGCAATCCATTGTTTAAGCCAATTCAGTCTATGTACATGTAAGTTACATACGTTGCTGAAATGTTATTCACAGAATTCCTGTTTTGTTAAAAGTTTTCAAACTTATCTTTGACAACACAATACTTACTATACATGTATACATACTCAGGTTTTAATGAGATACAATAGGAGTAAGAGCCTAATTATTACATGTATTCCATTTCAATTCAAATACGTGGTCATGTTTCTTCATTGCCAGTGCACAGACTTTATAAAGAACATCTGTACTGTGTTTCTACTAAACCTCATTTTCAGTTTCATTTCATATAAATCAACCCTGTTACTTAAAATGTTTGATTCTCACTGAAGCACATTCTCACACTAAATATGTGCTCTATAATCTGGGTTAATTAGGAAACACAACATTTTCCACAGTTCTGGTTTAAATTAACTTTTGACTCCTTAAACTATCTGACCTCTAGGTCTTTTCTAACTCGTATTATATCCTTATTTAGTAAGGGGGAACATAATGCATTGCTGGCTTGTTATCAACTAAGGTAGCAGAGGATTTGTGTCCAAGATGTCGCTAGGTCCCGTGTTAACCTTAGAATAATAAGGCCCATTGTATGAGTTAATTTGTTGGTGGATATTTGGTAGTGGTGGTGGATCAACACATTTTCTTCCATTTCCTGTTTAAGCACACATATAAACTCACTAGAATGGACTATTAGCATGCTAGTGAGACTCACAATAAATACAGCCCATTAAGGTACTCTCAGGAGAGCTGTCTATAAGGCAGACATCAGGGGAATGCCCTTGTAATACATTTCTGAGAGTGAGCTTGACATGGGGAGGCCAGCCACAGGAATGTGTTGAGTTTGTTTTAGGAGGCTTTCCCAATGGAGGATCACATCCGACAGACTGGAAATATGCCAGAGGTCAGGACCAGGTAAGAAGAAGAAGCAGTGTGGGTACACACTACACTCATATCGAAAGGATCGTACTTTTGTAACTACATACCTTTGTAATATGAACACTAAATATACTCCTGCCAGATCACTTAGGTCATCCAACTGTAACCTGCTACCCTGCTACCCAAAACATGGCTGAAAAGCAGGGAGTCAGCATTTTTGTTGCCTAAACTGTGGAACTCTCTCCCTGAAAAACTACGTGCAGTTGATTCAATTAGCTCAAAGTATCTCAAGATGTATTTGTTTACTGGAGCCTTTCCTTAAAACATTTAATTTCCATATTTTTATTTGTACAGGGTGTCCAAAAGTCTCCAAACATAGGGGAAATGAACACTTATTAGCTAAATGCCTTCCAAAATATTTTATACTTAGAATATATATATATATATATATTATATATATATATATATATATATATATATATATATATATATATATATATATATATATATATATATATTCAGATAGCCTTTAAGAATGCCTTTGGCAAAAGAAACACTGACAAAGGCACAATCGACGTGGTGCTGGCATACATACTCGCCTATGTATGGAGACTTTTGGGACACCCTGTATTTAATTTGCTTGTCTTTTATTTCTTTCATTTAATTTTATTTCTGACTGCTGATTTTATTTTCTTGTATTTACTGTCATATGCATGTATGTTTACGTCGTTTGTAAAAAAGATTTAAAAGATGCTATACTTTAAAGCTTTACTTTCACTTACTTGAAATTGGGACTGGATTCCCCACATGTGCCAGTCAAAATCTTGAACCACTGCTCTAAAGGCAACAAGATAATGCTGTATCCAACCATGTCAAAATTGTCTTGTGTCATTTCAAAAAATTTGTCCAATGAGACAGAACAAAATGCTGTTCTGTTTTTTCCAGAATATGTCCACCAATAAACATTTCAAACTCAAATTTATACACTCCTTTGGTCTATCTACATATAAAATGTGTTATAGTTCATAATTATTTCCAAAACTGTGCTCTTTGATTAAACATAAAGAGTATTAAACACTGTTGAAATATGACACAAAAACCATAATCATGGAGTAAGAATATATGAAAAATCTGCTCTTTAGGTGCCCAACACAAGTGCATGAGCAAATATGATAAACAGCTTGTTATTTGCTGGTCCATTTTTTTTTAATAAAAGTGAGGACTGGGGTGACTAGAACTGCTGTATTAATGAAATTTAAAGTCAACTGGAGTTAAATGGGTCAGTCAAAAACGGATGGAGTAAAGTGTACATGTTAGTTCACTTTGGGGTTGGACAATGGGGAAATTCCTGAAATGTGATGCTTGAGTGGCTTCCAAGATGGAAACCCAGATGTTGGGGTTTTTTTTCTGTTGAACATTAGAGTGGTTCTGTTTGACTAGATAGCAATCCCTGTCGATGTTTGCCAGAAATGCTAGTGACAACAGAACTGATAAAGTTATTGAACTGATAAAGCTATTGGACACAGCTAGGCACTATATCCACTACATTTGATTTGAAGAAATTAATATAAATACAAAAGTTTAGACATCCATATCCTGTGAACACATGAAGGAAGCATGGGGCACAAGACGGGGTATACCCTGGACAAGCCAATCCATTGCAGGGCACAATCACATACACACACTTTGGACATGCCAATCAGCCTACCATGCATGTCTTTGAACTGGGGGAGGAAACTGGAATACCCGCAGCACGTGGAGAACATACAATGTTGTTCATGGATGTTCATGGACGTCCTTTCATTTCAATACATTCTTTTTTTGCCAAAGGCATTCTTAAAGGTTATATGAATATATATATATATATATATATATATATATATATATATATATATATATATATATATATATATATATATATATATACATTTTGCTAAAAAGTTTTAATTTCCACTATGTATGGAGACTTTTGGGACACCAAGCAGTTTAAAAGAGTTCTGGGATATAGGCATAGATGCTTCATAGAAAGGAGAACACACCATGACCTCAAAGATTTCAGAAAACACAAGATACGAACTGCTGGTAAATGCTATAGAAAGACTCAATTACAGTTTGTTGAAGTATATTAAAAAAGCATGTAGAGTGCCTGGCCAAGAATTGTGGACAAATTAGTTGAATGTTAGCTTGTATCAAAGAGATATTATAAGGAAAGTGCAGAAAAAAACATTAACCACTCATATTTCAAAGTATACCACCCGTGAAATATACTGTCATATGCATTTGTGGCTGCCAGTGTAGCTGAGTCACTTCTCTATATTAGAAACATAAAAGATGATGGCAGAAGACTATTGACTGTTCAGATCAAACCAAATGGCTCAAAATTCAGCGGTTGGCATTCCAGCAGGGCAATTACTCAAAAAACGCTGCAAAAACAACTATAAAGTATTTCAGTGCCAAAGTAGAATGTATAACGTGACTGGGCAAGTGAATCACCTGGATGAACCCCTTTGAGAATGTATCTAGGGTTCAGGCTGTCAGTTATGACATTTGAAAGCCTTAATTTAAATTGTTACTTATAGTCCTTTAAAATAAGGGAAAGAATGTTGTTATTCATATAAAATTAATCCAGTTAAAGCTGACATGCTACACCTTAACCTCATAATCTGTAATTTCTATTCTAATGAACTGACATATACATATTAAAACTCTTACACACTGCAGTGAAGGTTTCATATCATCATTTGCTTTACAATGTGTGATTGCTCTGAGTGTTAAATGTTACTGTACCTTATATTATTCAAAAATATATCAACACATATTTGGAATAAGGATAAAGGTTGTTGCTCTGCAAGCCAGACTGCAACTTCCACCCACCCACTTTTATAAATTCTTCCCCACTCAAGTAATGGTGAGGAGTAGGAAACTATGAACCCAGAAATGGTTTTCCAAAACAAGACTGACTTAAAAAAAACATCAGATAGTCCAATATAGAAGTAAATTCTTTCCTCTGTATGTTCACCTGTCCTGTTTTTCTCCCTATTTTCTTGGCCTCATCTGGCTGAAAACATTCATTTTGAAAGTAGTGGAAAGTTTGACTCTGAAGTTGACTAAAGAGCTGACTGCCAACATTTTGTTTATTGGATTAAGTAATTAGTGCTTGTTTTCTCACAGGTTTTATGTATTTATTTATTTTAATTGGATTCAAATTATGACACTGGAAGTTCACTATAATGAATGATACATAAATGTGATAGTATGTAATCTCATCCCCCTCTCATCGTCTTGTTAAATCCCAGGTGTGCACAATTGTTAAACTACACTTCTGATTTATATATAACCATTGATGCACTAACTGCTACTGTGTATATTGATACTGCTTTTTCTGAAAAGGAAAAGGAAAAACAGAACACTACCTAAAGCCATACTAAAGTATTTCTGTGTCTCCCTTATGAATTGGGGAATTCAAATTCCTTGATTATACAAAACCATTCAAGCAAGAAAAAAATATTTTAAAAAACAAAATAAACATTAAAAACAACACAAAAAAATCGTTAGTCACACCTCATGTATCTACCTCTCTCACTAATTCTGTAGTGCTTTATGTATTTTTTCTAAAAATGTTAGCACAGACTATGGTTCTACAATGCCACAAACAACAGATCAATTCACTGGTGTATTTTCCCAATATGATGATATTGAACTACATTTCAAATCACAAAAGTATCTATATTGTTGTCCTCAAATTCACTATAAATAGAATTAAATGGAATTTCTAAACTCAGTTGTATCCGATTGTAAATGGTTGTGATCTGATTTAGTCAACAGTGTGTTGGGGCGCACGGTGGCTCGGTGGCACATGGTTAGCATGCTTGCCTCACATCTCCAAGGTTGGGGGTTTGATTCCCACTGTGGCCCTGTGTGTGTGGAGTTTGCATGTTTTCCCCACGTTTCTGCTGGGTACTCCTGTTTCCTCCCCCAGTCCAAATACATGGTAGGTGTAGGCAGATTGGCATGTCCAAAGTAGTATATGAATGGATAATGTAGGTTTACCTAAGAGCTTATGTACTGTAAAAATAAAAAACCATAATGCTTATATCAAACATCCCTTCAACATGCACAGTACTGTTTGACTATATCTTAGGCAGTTGTGGAAGAGTAGTGACTTATAATCCCACTATCTGGTATTACTCAGAAGAGGATGGATTCCCTTTTGATTCTGGTTCTTCAAGGTTTCTTTCTCATGTCGTCTTAGGGAGTTTTTCCTTGCCTGTGTGGCCGGCGGCATGGGGATCTACATCTACATCTGGATTTCTGTAAAGCTGCTTTGTGACAATGTCTATTTTAAAAGTTGTATTTAAATACCTTCTCAAAAAAACTGCTGTTCCACATGTTACATACTTTAACAGATGTGATGTGAGTACTGAACAAACATGATTGATTCATAACCATAGACATAAGGGATAACTATTTCCACATTCCAATTGCTGTAAAGCTTAGATGATTCCTCCATTATGCAGAGTGCAGACTGACACCACCATGGTGATATAATCTAAACACAGGTATTGGCAAATCCACAAGATGGTTCAGTTAATTTCTAATGTCTGTAGCAAAGTTTCTGAACTGACAGACAATTCAGTGAGCAATGTAAGTCAGACAAGGCAGAGCAATGTAAGTCAGACAAGGCAGACACAGTTGCTTTGGGAGAGGATGCATTGACACATGACTGGCCCAATTAATGGCTGCAATGGCTTTCCACTACTGTTACTGTTACGGATACTGCTGCAGCACATTCAACAGACTATACAACTAGTGTTGCCCCATTCTGGCTATACAGAATGATTCCACTTGTTGTTTTCAAGATGACACCAGTGGGATTGGTTGCAATCATTACTGCTCCGACCACACTTAATTTGTTTTTGTAAATTATTTGGACATTTCCTTACTTTAATCTCTTTTTCTTTTCCCCACATCTTTCATCAGATATGATAGAAACACTCTTATTTCTACTGGTTTACAATCCACTCACTTATTGCCATTTTTAACACTGGATTCATGCTGGCCGAGTGAGATCCTGAGGAGGAACAAAGAAGGCGACCCGAAGCAGCGGCCCCGATTGGAACGACCTGGCATCGAGAACAGGCTGAAGGCTCATGCACGCCATGCTTCCCTACCTAGCATCCTGTTAGCCAATATCCACTCTCTGGAGAACAAGCTTGACAATCTCATGGGCAGGGTTAAGTTCCAGAAGGACATTCGGGCCACTCGAGCTCTTCCACACCAAACTTGTCAAACCATATCTTCACGGATATCACTTTGTGTTCAGGGGCAATGTCATGCTGGCATATGTTTAGGCCTTTTGGTTCCAGTGAAGGGAAGTCATAATGCTACAGCATACAAATCCATTCTAGATAATCATTGTGCCTCCAACTTTGTGGCAAAAGTTTAAAGAAGGCCCGCATACTTTTGCTCATGTAGTGTAACTGTGGCAGTGTGACTGTCACTGTGAGTGGCAGGCTGCCAGGGCCACCTGGGTCACTCACGTTGATAAGTATGACCAGAAGAAGAGCCTTTTATATTTTTCACACAAGGTCACAAGTAGACTTTGTTATTAGTGTTCACAAAAAAACAAATAAATGGGAACACTCCACTAGCTCAGAAGGAAACTTCCCTGACTCAGTTGTAGAATCACCATTACAAATGTAACGTTCTGCTGTGTTAGAGGAAAAATACAGCAAAAAGCCAAGAACGAAACTGAAGTATGAAAAACACATAGCAGTGCCCTGAGTGAGAGGAAATCCTCTCTGACTTTGCAATTATACTTATGTCATAACTTTGCATGTGTCTGTTGTCATGGAAATACCGGAGATGGCACTTGACTACATTTCCCATAAGCCACTGCACCCCACTGGACTGCCTGATCCTGCTTCACATTTCTGTTAATGAGCACTAGGATTTAAGTCACATCTTGCACAACACTTTTGTCTTGCTTTTGTCTTATGTTGTTTCCATATGGTTATGTTCTGAATTCATAGTTCTTGTTCTGTGTCTAGTCTATTACATTTTCTTAATTTGTTAATTTTTCATTAAATTCTTATCTGCATTTGCATCCGTCTCACCCTCAATTACATGACAGAAAGCAATACCTACAATGGGTACAGCAGATTTTCTTTCCACCCAAGAGGACATTTTGGAGTACCTGAGGTTGGAACCAGAGGGAAGGGGATCTTGGGCCAGGGCCATATATAAGTATGGATGGAGGCCATGCGTAAGATCTTTCCTCACACTCCCTCCCTCTGTCCCTTCACTATTCCGGATTTCTCTCTGCCTGCCAGGTTCTCCATTGCTCAGCCTCCCTGCTTCACTGAGGGTGTTGCTCCGCTTCCCTGTTCCATTGAGGATGCCTCTCAGCCCTCCTGTACAGCTGAGGACGTTGCTCTCTCTCCTAGTTCAAGTGAGAGCTCTGCATTACCTCCCTGCTCTACCTCAGTGTCACTACGCCAGGCGTCCTCTTTGGACATCGCTCCACTTTCCTACTCTGCTGAGGACATCACTATGTCTCCTTTCTCGGTTGAGGACATCCCTATGCTTCCTTGCATGACTGAGGATGTCGCTCCTTTTCACTGCTTCACGCCGTGTGTCACTCCCCCTTCTTACTTCGTGGAGGACATCACTCCCCCCTCCTGCTTTGACCGCCTGAACCTGTTTCACATTTCTGTTAATGAGCACTAGTATTTAAGTTACAACTTGCGTCACACTTTTGTCTTATGTTCTTGTCATGTGGTCATGAATTCATAGTTCTTGTCCTGTGTCTAGTCTATTACATTTCTTAGCTTGTTCATTTTTCATTAAAGTCTAACCAGCCTTTGCATCTGTCTCACCCTCAATTACATGACATCTAAATGTACAATGTCTAAGTACATTGGTCAAGTTTGTGATACATCCTCAGCTACATGACATCTACATGTACAATGTTTAAGTACATTGGTTTGTGGCATATGTGAAAACACTAGAAAGCACAAGTGTTCATAGAAACATGGCTCATTTTCTGAGTTCCGTAATTATATTGTAATAGATATAGACATTGCTGCAAAAGCTATGATGGCTAGAATTAGAAAGGGTGTGACTGGCATACTGGAAAGCATGCAGAGCTTACATCCTGGAATGCAATATACACTAAAAAGTACTAGAATTTGCACTTAGGCATAGACCAATAGGCAATGCTTTAACATAAGTGCTGTACACATTATTCAGCAGCAATACACAAAAGAGCACACATACGCACACACTGTACTAAAATCTGGGCATATACATTTACAAAGCATACCCAAGACTATAAATATATTAAAATATCTTGTTGTGTAAATATTAAAATTCAAGCAAAAGTATTTGTTAAAAAATATCCTCCCAACTGTTAAATCAGAGGAACACACAGTTGTTAAAAGATGACGCCCTTAGTCAAAATTATGCAGACTATTAATTTAATTCAAAATAATCAGTTTTATTGTATACAAAGTAGTATTTTTTCTTTTATGCTGAAACCCCTTTTGACAGAGTAGAATGGTCTTAATTTATTTCATTGTTTAAGAAGGATTTACAAAACCTATTCAAACTTTTTCCCGTTATCCCAACTAACTCAACAGAAATATCTGCTTTCACTGTTTCTTTTTCCGGGCTATTAAGCCTGCAAAAAGGATCATAAAGTCTCAATCTCTGCCCATAAACTTCTGCTGTATGTTTTCAGCCCCTTACATTCTACTCCACATATGATGCATACTTTACAAAAGTGTAGAACCTGGTGTGTGAGGGTGTGGAGGAAGACTCTTTATGCTTTTGCCCCCGGAATTTAATAACTTATACCAGAGGATACTCATGAACATCCCTGTGCACACATACCTCACCAACACCAATTGTGCATTTCCCAATGCCCTGCATTAAATCAGACTTGGATGAACAGTGGTCTGTTTACACCTCACTAGTCCACCAAAGGTGTCTAATGTGTCCGTAGTGTATGAATGGGTCTGTGAGTGTGATTGTGTGCCCTGTGATGGACTGGCACCCTGTCCAGGGTGTACCCCGCCTTGTGCCCAATGCTCCCTGGGATAGGATCCAGGTTCCCCGCGACCCTGAGAAAGGAGTAAGCGGTAGAAGATGGATGGATGGATGGATGGATGGATGGATGGATGGATGGATGGATAGTCCACCAAGGCCTGGTGTGTACTCCCTTATATACTCATTGACACGCATTGCGTTCCTGTTCGATCAGGGGAGGTCTGCGGCATGTCAGGGATTTGAATCAGTGTTCCCACTTCCATTAGGGAATGCTGATACTGGAAATGCCTGGCTTCCCCACTGCACCAGCCAACCTGCCCAGGCTTTGCCACAGTCATGGTGGACACAGGAGGTTCCACCAAAAGTGGGTGGGTGTAAAAGTGGGGAGAAAAACGAAGATTGGGGAGCAAGCTTCAGGTCCCTGGCACCTTGGTTCCAGGGAGTTGGTACTGGGGGAGGAGTATGGAGAGGAGAGAGAGAGAGCGAGGGAAAAGAGTTATGGGTGACCAGGAACCACCATCAAGTGATCCTCCGCCATCTGAATGGCATCCAGGGACGTAGGCTGTTGGCAATGGACTTCCTGTCAGGAGTTGCATGATGAATTGTTCCAGTAGCACAGCTGGAGGAGTGGTGGGCTGCAGCAGCTTTCTCGGCTTGCTCCTGCATGGTGCCTTCAAAGTGCCATTGCTGCTTGTTGTGTAGGTCAAGAATCGCTTGTTGTTGGGTTTGGTGGAGGATGGTGAAGGGACTTTAGGATCTTGCCATGTGGGGAGGCTTCCATGATGGCATCTGAGTCTTCTGAAATCCCTGGTTTCAGCAGCAGTGTATAACCTTGTGTGTGAGGGTGCGGAGGAAGTCTCGGGAGGCAGACGGAATTCTAGCAGAGCGCCAGGATTGTGTTCACACCGTGCTTTTCAGTGCACTTTTTAAAAAAACTGAAAACGGTCCATCAAGAACTTGCGGCTTTCATTCTGTTCAAGTTCAAGTTCACACTCCTCGATGTTTGTGTGTGTGTGTGTGTGTGTGTGTGTGTGTGTGTGTGTGTGTGTGTGTGTGTGTGTGTGTGTGTTGCATGCTCTGCCAGTTCAGTTTCTCACTCTCTCTCTGATTATGGCTGTCCCTGAAAGCACAACAAAACACAAATATGTAGACCGGCGATAACAAGACACAGGTGAGAATCATCACACATTACCTGATGATTCAATCCACCTCCTCTCTGTCTACAGCTGATGCTCGATCATGCCCCCACTGTCATAAAAAGTAAAAAATTTTCTTGGGTTCGAAACTTAGCTAGCAAAAAAGTAAATGCGTCCTTCCTTGGTAATCAACACACATTTGCACTAGCTTTTAAAATATAAGCAAGTTGAATGAGTAAAGGTTTTACACTAGAGAATACAGAGCGAAAGCTGCAAGTCCAGGATGGACTCGTTTTTGAGTTGTTTTCATTTTGTTGAGTTTTTAAAAGTGAGCTGAAAAGCACAGACAGAAAAAATGGAAGCACGGAGCTCAGCTAAAATTCCACCTGTCTCTTGAGACTTTATCAACACTCTCACACAGCAGGATTCTACAGTGGTGCTGAAACCTGGGATCATGGAAGACTCTGATGTCACAATGGAACCCACCACACTTGGTGAGATTGTCAAGGCTCTCGCCATCCTCCACCAAGCCCAGGACAGTCCTGACTGTATGACAGGGTTACTCAGCACCGGGAGATAAGGTACATGTTTGACTACCCACATCAAGCTCTAACTTGCTTGCAAAGTGGCAAGGACCCTTTGAGGACATCAAATATACCAGCTCCATCTTCATAAACTGTGGAGAGAGGCAGTTCCTATGGCTCTGGTGATGGTGGTTCCTGAGAGGGAGGAGCTGGAATCAGAGGTCAGTCTAAAAAGTATGGCCCAATTCACCCCGCTCCCCTATGTAGACAACCTTTCACTGTTCCATAGAGCACAGGTTGCCAGGATGCAACTGGAATTTTCTGATGTTTTCACGTCGACCTGGTCTCATTGTCTCCATAGAGCACCACATTGAGACTCTTGCAGGTGTGGTTGTCCACAGCTACCCATTCCGGTTACCTGAACACAAAAAAAATGTGGTTTGAGATTAACTCAAGGCTATGCTTGACAAGGGAGTAAACAAGAAGTCCCACAGTGATTGGAGCAACCCAGTGGTCTTGGTGCCCACGACCGACGGGTCAGTCCATTTTTGTGTGGACTATAGAAAAGTCAACACAGTGTCTAAATTTGACACATATCCTCACATTGAAGAGCTGCTAAATCGGTTAGGTGCAGCTTCTATGTATTTGAAACCAGACTTAATCAAGGTGTATTGGTAGATTCCCTGGTCTCCAATACCCTGAGAGAAAATAGCTTCTTCCACTCCGTTTGGGTTTCACCAATTTGACACCCTTCCGTTTGGGTTGTTTGGAGTTCCAGTGATGTTTCAACGTCTCATGGACAGAATCTTCCAACCGCACTATGCATATTACAACATCTGAGGGCTGTCCTGAGATTCTTGAGACAGGCAGGACTCACACCAAACCCAAAGAAGTGAGCAGTTGGATGGGAGGAAGTGCGGTATCTGGGCTTCTACTTGGGCCATGGGCTGGTGCATCCCCAAATTGAAAAGACAGCAGAGAATGCAGCCTGCCCTAGACCCAAGACCAAAAAGTGAGTGAGGCAGTTCCTGGGGCTGGCTGGCTATTATCAAAGGTTTGTACCTAATTTTTCAGACGTCACCAGCCTGATCAAAGGGAGTGCCAGATCTGGTCCAGTGGGCAGAGCCGAGCGAGTGGGCTTTCTGCCTGGCAAAAGTGATTTTGTGTGGGAGCCCACTATTGCGTTCTTTTGACTTTTCTCTCCCTGTTGTTCTGCAGACTGAAGCATCAGACAGAGGGCTGGGGCCGTTTTGTCCCAGGAGACAGTCAGCTGCAGGCCAGATGGCTACCCACCCTGAGTCGGGTACTCGGGGTATGTAGCAGTGGGGGCGTGGTCAAGCATCAGCTGTGGACGTCAAGGAGGCAGATCGAAAAGCAGGTAACACGTGATGATTCTCACCTGTGTCTTATTACCACCAGTTTACTTATTTGTGTCTCTTTGTGCTTTCAGTGATTCTCATAACCAATGAGAGCAAGATACAGGAAGTGCAATATAGCTGGCAGAGCTCACAAGATATGCATATACACACAAATCTTCTGGTAAACATGTAAATATCTTATGTATATCTTGAAGGGCAGTATTAAATAAAAAAAAAAACGTGAGCTTTAAACAAAATAATAATTTACACCAAGCATCTTGTTCAAAAGTTTACACCCCCCTGAATCTTAATGTATCATGTTGCCTTCCTGTGCAACAGTGAATGTTTGCACCTTTTGTAATAGTTGTGTACGAGTCCCTCAATTGTCCTAAGTGTGAAAAGATGGATCTCAAAATCATATAGCCACTGTTGGAAAGGGGTCAAATATGCAGAAGATGCGGTAAAAGCAAAGAATGTGCTGGACCTGGAGGATTTTTCTGAAGAACAGTGGGCACTTTAACTGCTCAGGACAAACAAGGAACTCATGAATAACTATCATAAAACATAAACACACTAATTGATCATCCAGGTAACAACACAGTATTAAGAATCAAAGGTATGTAAACTTTTGAATTTATTTATTTGGGCAGTGGTAGCTTGGTGGTTAAAGGCTCCAGGTTACTGAACAGAAGGTCAGGAGTTCCAGCCCCAGCACTGCCAAGCTACCACTTTTGGGCCCTTGAGCAAGGCCCTTAACCCTCAACTGCTTAGTTGTATAAATGAGATAAAAATGTAAGTCGCTCTGGATAAGAGCATCTGCCAAATGGCGTAAATGTAATGTGTAAATTCAGTTATTATTGTGTCTTGTTGACTATTTATTTAAGACAGTACTAAATCGAAAACAAAATGTTTTTTGTTTTTTTTTACAATTATTAACATTTTGCAGATTCTGCCAGGGGTATGTAAATTTATGAGCTGTATATAATAAATACTCAGACCAATGTTAGGATTTATTCATGCAGTGTTTATTATATATTCTCCAACACCCTATAATGTTTCAGACTGAAAAAACAACCAAAGACAACCAAAGCTTGAGGCATATTGGCTTCAGACACCAATTTCTTAGTCATTTTAAGATAGCCATCAGTTATCCTGCTGCAGGAAGAGATGCAGGATCTTGCACCTGTAAAGTTTGCCAGAGTAATTTCTATGCTTCAGCATGCACTATATGCTAATACAGTTTATACTTTATGGGTTATATTCTCAGTGCTAATGGGGTATAAATGGATGATAGCAAAATCCAAGCTAAGACTATCCACTGAATAACCACAATCAATTTATTAAAGTCCAAATACACATTTTCTTGGTTTTCAACTCTTTACTGACAATTCAGTCAGGATTCTATTCTATTACTACATCCCTTACCTCCACTGTCAGGAGAAGCCTTAAGACTCTCCAGTGGTCAGAATCAGCCACCAAAGTATTCCGACTTTGAAAAAAAGGACACCCTGGCCCTACAATACCTTTAGTTGTTAAGGTGAATACTGCAGACACCAGAGTAGGAGGTATGTTATCCCAATGCCACAGCATTCCACAGTAAATGTATAATTTTTATTTTTTTTTAAACACATGATATTATGGAAGCTGCCTGCTACATGTGCACAATCTAAAACCTCTTAACACTTGCTGACCTAACGACCAGTGTTCTAGAAATTTTTATTCTTCTAATATACTTTTCCAAGGCATGCAGACTCCTTCCCCTTCCAAAATTACCCAACACTTTGGAAACAGCGGAAGCACCATTTCATCATGTGTTTCATTTGTGCGGTTTACCTGAGGACATGGTCTCTGACCAAGGCCCACAAGTCACTTCTCATGTGTAAAGCATTTGTATATTTCTCTTTATCAGTGTAAGTTTAACATCTGGATATCATCAATCTAATGTCTAACTAAAGTTTGGGGAAAAAGTCCACACCTAAATCTTTACTTCCTACCTCAATTTATATATATTTTCATCTTTCCATTCCACATCCCAACCCAAGTTTTCACATACATTTACAAATATCATAGCCAATTCTAAGCCTATGCTGCCTCATATCTTCAAAAGTGGATTGTCTTCTGATCCTGGGGCCATTTGGGTTTGGAGTTGTATTTTCTCATTTGCCCTCTATCATGGTCTGTGTACTCCATCGCATGCTTCATCCCTCTGTACAATGACTATTTCTCATTCATCATCCATCTACTATTGGCTTTCACCCACTTCATCTGTCCCTCCTACCATTCCTCCTTTAAGAACTTCCAGTGCTTTAGAAAAACAGAGACAGAGAGCATTAACTTAGCATTTTGCTGCATCTTCCAGCTTGACCTGAAGACATATTTGCAGTTGCTGCTCCTTCAATCAGGTTTGGCAGTTTCTTTGTTTTTGTTGATTCATATATCATTGATATGTTGAATTAATTTATTTAAACCCTGTGAGAGTTTTAGTCTATAGTTATCCTGCCATTTTTTGAGGACTCATAGTCATCAATCTGCTAATTTAGCAGGTGTCCACATTGTTAATAATGTACACTCTAATTTTGTATACATTATTCCATTACTTGCAAGCTACAGTTATAAATTAACTGAAATTTGGAACAAAGACAACAACTTAAGCATTGGGCCTGGCTTGCATAAAGCAGAAGCTGCCCTACTCCAGCCCATGTTTCCCCAAAGAGTCCCCAGTACCATTTCACTGTCACGATTGGGAACTGGAAGTAGATGCAAATGCAATTCAGGGTTTTATTTAAGAAATTGGCAAACAGATCCAAAACATGAGGCAAAAGAAGTAAACAGGAACAGGCAAAGGTCAGGTAATCAGCAACCAGCAATACTAGGGCAAATCCAAAAAATCCAAAAGCCAGTTAGCAAGGCAAGTTCAAAACCAGAATATCAAAACACAGAACACCTGGGTGGGCTACACTTGCTTGTAGGCCGAGGTGCATTCTGGGAAAAAGAGTTTGTTGTTGATTCCTGAGTTGACCTTACATAACACTCACAAACACTCTCTTTTTCTTTATTTCACGTACCATATTGTAGAGGTGTGTAAAAACAGCATACCATGCCTATATACATATAATATTGTGCAACAACAACAGTGTCATAGTAAGGTGCTGCTAGACCAGCTTTAAAGTGCCTTGGCATTGACTGCAAGTCTCTGGAACTGTACAGCAGGGATAGAACTATTAGATCATACATCATGACATCATTCATGTCATCATTGAAATCTCATGCTACAGTTTTAAGTTTAGTGGTAAGGGTATTAATTTTTCAGTTTATTTTGTTTGGTATTTGGAGGAAACACAACATGATCCTAGAGCACTACAGACTTTGTGATAAACATCACAAATGCAGCTGCCTATCTTTGTGCACAGGGAAATTGTCATGGATTGACCCAGTTTGGGCATCTTACTTTGCCCATAAAGTGTAGCAACAGTTGACAAATAAAAGACATTCAAGCAGATTTAAACACATTGTATAGAAAAAGAATGATGGAAGACAATATATCAGCAAAAAAGGTGAAAGTCAAACACGTACAAATAATTTGTTGTCACTAATATTCCGTAGCTTTTAAACTCTCTGTGTGTGTGTGTGTGTGTGTGTGTGTGTGTGTGTGTGTGTGTGTGTGTGTGTGTGTGTGTGTGCGTGCATGCGTGCGTACATGCGTGTTTGCGTGTGTGTGTATGAGATGGTCATGCAGCTGTAAGTATGCACTCAGTGAGCATTAGCTTTGAGGATCAACCCTCCAGTTATGTAATTTGCTCCACACATGGATATATTGGATGTACTCACAGTAAGTATGTGTGTGTGTATCCAGCATGTGTGCTCTTTTGGCACGTGTCCTAGGATGCATGTCCATATGCACGTTTTTTATAATGCACTATAGTGCACTATATTTAGAGTGTGTGTGAGTGTGTGTGAGTGTGTGTGTGTGTGAGTGAGTGAGAAGGGAAGAGAGAGAGAGAGGCTGGACAATATCCATATGGCTCCCTTTTGCCTTTCTCTC
Source organism: Ictalurus punctatus (assembly GCF_001660625.3). Lineage (NCBI taxonomy): Eukaryota > Metazoa > Chordata > Actinopteri > Siluriformes > Ictaluridae > Ictalurus > Ictalurus punctatus. Next base: position 7,358,150 of record NC_030441.2, read on the forward strand.
ATAGGATCTGGATTATATGTTGTTTTCTAATTTTGCATGTGTTGGGAACAACATTAACACATTGGCCAGTGTGTGCCAGTGCATAGAATGAGTGTGCATGTGTGCGTGCATGTCTTTGTCCATGTGCCATGTGTGTTATCAACACTGCATTAACAGTGTGACACACAAGCTGTAGAATTCCAGCTTTTGTGTATGGTTCCAACTATCTTTCATCTCTTTTTGAAGGCATACCCTTCCTCCACACTTACAAATCTCCCACAAACTGAAACACATCAAGGACAGTAAACAAATCAGTGCCTCTGGTTTCAGCATAATCATTTTCCTGCTTGCTGCTACTGCACAGATATGAACTGCTAATACCTAAAGATAAATTAAAGCATCACACTGGCATTCGTCACTTAACAAAGGTCAGCTGAAAGATATCACCTGGACAATGTTAGTCTTTGTCATTCTGTTTCTCTTTATCTATTCCCCTCACTACACAGCATGAAATAACAGTATATAGACAGATACTTAAGGCCAAAAGGTCTTCACTGTGAAGGAGAGAACAAGACAGGGGGGATGCCCTATAATAGAGTCTGTCAATAACAAGAACAAGAAATAAGGTTCACTATCAGCTGATACACTGTAATAATTGTAGAGTACTGAGCTGAAGTGGGAGCTTCCACTTTCATAAAGGGGATGCAATGGTGGAGAGTGGACTACACCACTTGGCTCTGGGGCAAAAGGCTTACAATGATGGTTGCTGGAGGTGCTGAAAACAAGCATTCAGCCCCTCTTACATGTTTCATCACAAAGCACTAAATATGTGTATATGAGTGTGTGTTTTGTGTGCAGGCAGTAGGCTGGAATTGGCAAATGACTAAATTGGGAGGAAATGCGATTTTAAAAAACCTCCTCAATATTGCAAGTAAACCAATTTTTTTTTCCTTCTGTTGTGCGCTTGTTTTGGGTAACATTGTTCACAAATCTATGTGATACTGAATTCACAGCCTCATACCCGAATACAAAATGCCCCTCTCACGATCAGAAGGCTTTTCACACATAACCAAAGTACAATCTTTAATCAAACAGAGCTGGGGAAATTACTTTGTATACTAGCTGTAATTTGGCAAACTTATTATTCAAGTTTATTATTAAAGTCAAAATCGGGAAGGAACAATCTGGCACCTGATCCTCTGTCGTATTTGATCTTCTGTTTCTGGATTTGAATGCATTTCTGTTGAACTGAACACAAAATACGACGTGTTGAGCGAAAAACAGTATTTCCTCTTTGTTTTCAGCTCAGGCCAAACACCATAGTGGACACGAGCAACTTTTCAGCCTAACCTTTTCAGGTCTTCTAGCACCAATTATTGGTCTCTGCGTGAACATTAACCTCCTGCTGTTTGTGTCTCGGCGCCAGACAGACTTGATCCAGACAGTTAACACTTGACTTTGATTCCAGGAGACACTCGAGCGCGAGTCGAGAGTGAACGGCTGCGTGTGAAACTGCGTAGTGGAGAACTAAACTGTATGGCGAAGCAGACATACTAGATCTGGTATTTAACATACTATTCAGTAGAATAGGGTGCGTATTTTGGACGTAGTCAAAAAAGAGCGCTGTGAGGAGGGAGGTGTACTGAGAGTTCAGCGCTAAGGGGGCAGGACTTTCTCTCTCTCTCTCTCTCTCGCTCGCTCTCTCGCTCTCGCTCTCTTTCTCTCTCTGTGCGCGCGCGTGTGCCTGCGTGCGTGCGTGCGTGCGCTTTTAAAGAGGAAAACTTTACGGTTGTTCATGTTTAGCTTCACTTGCGCACTTTCCGTCCCGGCTCTGCTTTGCTTTCAGCTTTTCTATCACTTGCTCTGTTTTTGCCTCTTCCTACTTCTGCCCGGATGCATGAAGAAGATGCGCATCCACGTCACTGAGCGTTTGTTTCCATTTTCCTAAATTCCACCCCTGAGTCAAGTTAAGCGTGTTTATGAGTGTTTTGCGTGTGGATGTGAGCTGTGCTCTTTGAGAAACGATGAACGTCGCACTTTGCTCTATCCCCGGCGGCGTCGCGTCGCTGAAGATTGTTTTGCTGTGCTTCTCGTTACCGCGCGTGGCCGATGCTCTTCCGGACTCCGCGAGTCTCTCGCCACCTGTCAATGGGTCGGGTTTCGCACCTGTACGGAAGACCGGCGGCTTCGTGCGCGCCATCGACCGGCTCTATCACGGAGGCGGGAGAGTGGGCTACCTCTTGTATTTGGACGATCAGCGGTTTCAGCTTGACCTGGAGCGGGACGAGTCGGTGCTGTCGCCTCACCTTGGTTCTCCGTACAGTGCGACCCTACGTGTCGCGGGATTCCTGCGCCGCGGCTGCTTGTATCGGGGAACAGTCGACTCCAATCCGGAATCGTTAGCGGTTTTCAACATGTGCAAGGGAGGACTAAGTGGATTTTTCGCCGTGAACCATGACCGCTACAAAATCAGATCCATCGCGCACGGCAGAGAGCGTGAGAACGACACAGAGCGCACGCTGCACTATTACACCTGGGAGAGCTTTGGCTTCGAGGCCGTGACGGAACACAAAAGCTGCGGAACGCGTGAAAAGAGAAGGCGCGATGGTAGTGAGCGGACGCGCCGAAGGACAGGTAAAGCGATGGGGGACTTAAAGCGCGACGATTACGATGCGCGCGACAGGAGGTTCTGGGTGAATTTCGCGCAATCACAAAATGCAAAGATGCGTAGCAAAAGATCGGTGTCGCGCGCGCGGCACGTGGAGCTGTTACTGGTGGCAGACGCGTCCATGGCTAAGAAGTATGGCAACGATTTACAACACTACCTGCTGACATTGGCGTCTATCGCGTCGCGGTTGTACGGCCACGCCAGTATCGAGAACCCTGTCCGTCTCTCTGTAGTGAAGGTCACGGTGTTGACGGAGAACGAGAAAGGCCTCGATGTGACCAAGAACGCTGCCGCAACGCTCAAGAACTTCTGCAAGTGGCAGAACCAGCAGAACCCACTGGACGATGACCATCAGCATCATCACGACGCGGCCATTCTCTTCACCAGGCAGGTAAAGAGAAACCTGTGACCATGGTTAGAATCAGTAACCCACAGAAAAGTAAGTGTGCGTGTGTGTGTTGTGTTGTGTTATGGGAGTACAGACACAAAAGTGTAAACACGTGCAAATGTTTTGATTCAGTCGTGTTTGTACAGATCCAGGAAATACTTTTGCTTTCCAAACTTGAAACATGCTTCATTTCATTTCATACAAACTGCCATGGAATGCTTGAATTTTTTCCCCCATAATGAGTGGACACATTAACATTCAGAAGAAAACAAAGACATTTCAGATTGTCAAAGCTCTGTGCTTGTTCTTATGAGCCCTCATTTCATTATTTTACCAGTCATTCAAAGGCCATTAGCTCTCTCCACAACTCTGCTATTGATTATTGATGTTAGGAACACACCGTTATAAATGATTTGGGTCATTAGAACGCTTACAGAGTCATCTTTGTGATGACACAAAGCAAACTCTGGGGCTGTGTGAGTGATTTCTAAGACCAAGGGATGATTGTTGTAGGTAAATGAAAGATCATCAGCCTATAAGGTCTACATACGAGCATCTCTCATCTCACTTGAAATCACACAAACACACACACACACACACACACACACACACATTTGAAACAGCCGTGCCAAGTTAATTTTCACCAAAACCATGTAGTTCACATAGAATATACTACTTTGGAGGGAAATTATACTCTAAAAATCACTAGATTTTACTTCATCAAGCTAAGTAAAAAAAAGAGTAGTACCCAGTCTCATTTGAAAAAAATGAAGTCAGCATTCAAATAATTGTTTTATGTGAAAATTTTCTTAACTTCAAATACTTCTCATGCCTTTCCTTATGGATTTTGAGCTCTCAGAGATCACCCTTGTATAAATTTCCCCCCTCTTTGAACCAAACCCACAGCAAAAAACAATAGTTTGTGCCTATGTCACCCTCTCTCATGTGGTAAGCTTTCATCCCTGCTTGCAAGTGCTATGTCCTTTGCCTAACCAAACTCTCAGCATAAGCGAATCATGTGAGGTCCTGTTCAGTAGGGAACAGATCCCACGCTTAGTTATGATTCTCTTGGCACTGGGATTCTCAATGGAATCTGCTCTGAGGTGCTTTCACTTGGCACTAGGTTAATGTTGCTTCCCCTTGGCAGGACTCGCTAATGCCATATTCCACTGACAGCCTGCTTTCTCTTGGCAGTGCCATACAGTGCTGAACTAGTGTAGAGCAAATCGGTGCCAGTGCATTTCTCTGTCTGAGTGCTGCTTACACACCTGGTGGAGCAGCCTCTGTGGGTGTGGTTGTTGTGGTTGAGTCTGCCATGTAAACAGGGTACACCAGGTAAAAAAGAGCATGCAAATATCCAAGGGGAAGAGCTACAAACCCACACTGTTGAGTGTGTGAAATGGACTCAGAGAATCATCGCCCTTCATGTCCTCAGTTTGCACAATGCCCAAGTACATATGCAGTGACTGTAATTACTAAAGCAAATAAAGCCTGGCTAGCTCACTTGGTAGAATATGAGACACTTAATCTGTGAGACGGTTAAGGCTCTGGGCTACTGATCAGAAGTTTGTGTTCAAATCCTGGCCCACCCAACTGGCAGTATTGGGCTCTCACTCAACTGCTCAGCTCAGCTGTAAGACATGTTAGATCAAAGCATCTGCTAAATTAATAAATGTAAAGTTTACAATGACATCTAAACAGACATATGCACCAAAATGCCTCAATCAACTTGTATCAAGTTGTGATGAACTAATCTAACGGATACTGATTGATACTGGCCTGAAACACTGGATGGGTATCAGCTCACATTCCACATATTTTATAAGCTGATCCATTGATATATTATATGATCTGCGATGAACAGCTACTGACACCACAGATCATGCATGTGAACATAGGACAACCCAACTTAAAGCATGTCATGGTCACACCTCTCATGCACAGCTAGTGAGTGAGTTTCAGATCAGTATCAACCAATAGTCAGAGCTTGGTATCCTTAAAATAAAATGGGATTGGTGCTTTGCTAATTATTATAAAAACTTGCCACTCAACAAAATGAACGCTTCACACTAAGAATAATAAAAGGTCCAAAGCCAAACGTTTTACTACATCAAAAAAAAAAATCAGCCATTGTATCTCAAAGCACAATACAGTGCATAGTGAAGAGCAGAACAAACCCTCCTAAAGAATCCAATGTGGACATAAAACCATTGGCACAGATCTCACCAACATGCACTTCACAAAATGCATTCCATTTTCTAACTGTCCACACTACATCATTAATTTTAGTAAGCAAATTTGCCACTGGCTTTTTGAGTCATGTTTTGATACACAAAGAGTAGGCAGAACAACAAAACAAGCCCCCTGCCCACACCAACACACAGTTCTCAGAATCCCTTCGCCCCTCTTTCAGCTCCAGTGTGAGTTCAAGCATGCGAGGATGACACAGGAGGCCAGAACAAGAGGCACATTGAGAGGCATTATGAGATATTATGTAATGCAGGAGACGAATGCATGAGTGTTCTGACACTGCAGGAGAGAGAGCAGACAATGCCTTGACTGTCGAGGATCTGAACAAGAATGGGATGCAAAGAGCAGCTTCTGAGGGACTGTGTGCTAGAAAATATTTGGTATTCAGTTGTGTCCTCAACAAAGTAGGCTCTGAGTCAACTTGAATGGCAATTGATTCAGATTCAGTTTCAAGCCTGGTCTCAAGGAGAAACTGAAAATGTACTGGGGTGTCATTTATCAACTAAGCATACAAATAGGTTTTTTTTAAACCCCATTTTCTCCCAATTTAATCCTTTGCTAATTCCCACCTACTAGCTAGTTATCCTCTATTACATAACATCTAAAATTGAGGCCACACATTTGCATAAATCTAGGCAAAAGACATTCAAACTCAGTTTTTCACAACTCCATACATTTCTTTTGGCAAGTCAGTTAGGCATCTACTTTATTTTAGGGTTGTCACGAAATCATAAACATATCTTACGATTCTATACCAGCTGAAGTATCACGATACTACGCAGTATTGTGTTAATCATAATTCAAATCTATAAAATGAACCAAATTTACAGAAATACATAGATATAAACAAAAACAAACAAGATTTTCATCTCAATACTTTATTAATGAGTATGAATAACTAGCTATTGGAAAAACTCAAGAATAATCATACAATTGGCAAGCAACTAATTCAATGTGTCACATACAGTGGGGGAAATAACTATTTGGCACGTCAACATTTTTTTCAGTAAATATATTTCCAATGAGGCTATTCACATGAAATTTTCACCAAACATCAGTATTAACTCATGAAATCTCGAAATATAAAGAATTCACAACATTAAAGTCCATAAATAAAGTTATGTGTAATAAAGCGGAATGACACAGGGAAAAAAGCATTGAACACGCTAGCTGAAATTTATTTAATACTTAGTGGAGAAGCCTTTGTTTGTAATGACAGCTTCAAGACACTTCCTGTATGAAGAAATTAATGGGCCGCAGTATTCAGGTGTGATTTCGGCCCGTTCTTCTAAACATATTGTCTTTAAATCTTGTTCAATTGGATTCGAGTCAGGTGATCGACTGGGCCATTCTGACACCTTGATTTTTTTCACTGAAACCAACTGAGAGTTTCCTTTGCTGTATGCTTTGGATCGTTGTCCTGCTGGAAGCTCCACCCACGTCTCATCTTCATCATCCTGGTGGATGGCAGCAGATTCTTCTCAAGAACCTCCTGGTAAAGGGCTCCATTCATCGTTCCTTCAGTTATATGAAGTCTGCCAGTACCATGTGATGAAAAACAGCCCCACACCATGATGCCTCCACCTCCAGACTTCACTGTTGGTGTAGTGTTTTTAGGGTGATGTGCAGTGCCATTTCTTCTCCAAACATGGTGTGTAGTATGACAGCCAAAAAGTTCAATTCTGCTCTCGTCTGACCAGACTACACTCTCCCAGTATTTCATAGGCTTGTCCAAATGAGTTGTAGCAAACTTTAAACGAGCTTGGACATGCCTTTTCTTTAGTAATGGAGTCTTGTGGGGTGAGCTTGAGCATTGCCTATTGTTTTCTCTGTGACGATGGCACCTGCTGCCTCCAAGTGTTTCTGGAGATCTTTCCAAGAGGTCCTTGGCTCTTGGGCTACTCTTCTGACTATTCCTCTGACTCCCTGGTCAGAAATCTTGCGAGGAGCTCCTGTGCGTGGCCGGGTGATGATGGAGTGATGTAGATTCTACTTGTGGATAATGGCCCCAGTGGTGCTTACTGGAGGTTTCAGAAGTTTTGAACTACGTCTGTATCAGATTCCATAAATATATTTTAAAACAATATGGTTCCAAAGGTCTTTGGAGAACCCTTTGCTTTTACCCATCATGAGATGTTTCTTGTATGACACCTTGGTAACGAAAAGCCTTTTTATAGAACTATAAACATTATGGAAGATTCCAGAAATTGAGGTAATAACATTTAGAATCTTCTGCTCGGGACAGTATTATAATTAGAAGTTAATTCGGAGTGCACCTGTGACTGTATTTAAGATTTTAGCAATTGATATAAATGAAAAATCCAAGCAAATCAGCCAAGACCATTATTTGTGGACCTCCACAAGTGAGGGTCCTTCTTAGGAGTAATTTCCAAACAACTGAAGGTACCACACAGACACTGCTTTGTTCAGAAAGGAGGCACAAATTATTGCTCAGGGATGAACGAACTTTGGTCTGAGAGGTTAAACTGAAGCCCAAAACAACAACAAAGGTATTCATGAAGGAGTTGGCGGCCTCAGGTACCAAAGTATGTACATCCACCATTGGGCATGAAAGGCTGCTATGCAAGGAATATTCCCCTACTCCAAGGCCAGCATGAAAATGCCAGAGTGAAGTCTGCAGATCACCATTCAAATTTTGTGAACTGAACTGAAAAAGTGTGTCCGAGCAAGGAAGAAGAAGAAGCCTTTATCTTTCACATATACTGTACATTACAGTACAGTGAAATTCTTTCTTCGCATATCTCTCCTTGTCAGGAGTTGGGGTCAGAGTGAAGGGACAGCCATTATATGGCACCATTGAAGCATATAGGTTAATGGTTAAGGGCCTTGCTCAAGGGCTCTATAGTGGCAGCTTGGTGGTGGTAGCGCTTGAAGACGCAACCTTCTGATCAGTAGCCAAGAGCCTTTAACCACTGAGCCACCACTGGTCTGGGAGGCCCACAAACCTGAGTTAGACCAGTTCTGTTAGGAGGAATTAGTAAAACATTCTGGTACAGTATTGTCAGAAGCTAGTGTAAGGCTTCCCCAAGTGTTTAATTCACATTAAGCAATTAAAAGGTAATGACACCGAATACTATCAAACTCTGTGTAAACTTTTGATGCACTGGAAATCAGATATAGTAAATAACAACTGGTACAAATCTGTCTCTTAGCTTATTATTTTGAAATGATGTCTTATGGAAATAAACTAGATACACTCACTGATTTAATTAAAATTTTATCAAAACTCAATGAGACAGAACTATCTGTAATGGTACAGAAACGTTTGAGTAACCTAATCACCTATAACTGCCCTACAGTCAGCACGGTAAAGGGAGTTCAGGAATTATTTCTGCACACATGCAAGCCACTAACTCTTCCCACCCTTTGATTAGAGTTATGAAATATGAAGTAGGAAAGTGTACATGTATAGTGTGTTTATGCAGTATACTTTATTATTAGTCTGTTCACTTAAGCTAGGCTTACATTGCATGATTTTGCTGTCTCTGACAAACAATTGAAATTCTGGCTGAATTGTGTGTGAATTGGATACTAAATCATGAGACTCGCACTGTGTGAGAGGGTAAACAAAGGCAGGTAAATGTATTCCACTGACCTTTCAGAGGTTATTATAAATTTCTGATTTACAAAACAGACGTAGAAGGCTAAAGACTTAATCACCTCTACATGATATTACACTGTGAATTACATCAAAGTATGTTTGACTTAGCTAATGTTAGGCAAGTATATATTTAACATCAGTTAAATATACTGTATGTATTAGCAATGCTACAGACAATATCTGGTCAAAAATGGTCAACAACAACGCTTTTGGTTTTCGATCAAAAGAGAAAAAAAATGAACATTTTTACCAAAAAGGCAAAAAAAAATCAAATAAATAAATAAATAATGTACTATTTACTGTGTATTACTGCAAAGACACTTAAAAATACACCATCCAGCAGAGTTTTTGAGATTCCACTGCTGGCAAGTAGTTTCTGACTGCAAAATTTATATCATTATGCCCTTTCGTACTCTTCTTAAACCTAAAATGGTGGAAATGCTCATTTAGGCTATCAGTTCTGGATGATCAAACAGTTTACTGCAATATATATTATTCATTTAGGACCGTAGTTTAATTCAGTGCCATTATATACATACATATATAGGAGGAGCAACGTGACCTCGTTACTAACACATCACTTCCGTTATAATAAACGACAGAATATACACAGCGCGTAGGGAGCAATGCGGCCTCGTTACTAATAGATCACTTCCATTATAATAAAGAACATAAGTTACACTGATACAGCATATAATGTCAATAAACTGAAATCAAACTAAACCTTTTAAGCAACTCGCGACAGCATCACTGTCGTGCTCGTGCTACACAAACTCTGATTTATAAAGTTTATAAATCTTCTTTGCGGTGTAAAATGCGCCACTGCCTTAGAGGACTTGGAGGTCGCACATTTTTTTCCTCAGTCACTTGACGATTTCACCTCCGTCTGATGGTCATTGAGAGAAAAGAAAGTCATGTACGGTGATTCTGGCTATTAGGCTAAAGCTAGCGCCGTCACATTACGTGCGTATGACGTCATGTAGGAAGCGGCTTATACTTCCGGTTAGTAAAAAAACGCTAGGTTACTTCTCTTCCGAAAACATGCTTCGGAAAGTAAATACTAAAGTTGTGTTCCAAATTAAGTACTATACAATTACACTATGCACTCTGCACTACCGTCTAGTGTGTGGATTTTAGAAAAGTAATATCATAATGGAATACTCAAATGGAACACTAATGAGTAAATCTCCCCCGTGCCGCGCGCATACCAACTAATCGATAATGAGATTCATTGACAACGATTTTCATAATCGATTATTATCGATTTTATCGATTAGTTGTTGCAGCTCCAGTCAGCATTGTGTGGTTGATCAGTAACCACATTTATGTAATGTAGGCTGCACACAGAGAGTGACTGGCTTGTTTCCCCAAGTTTAAATCCAACAGCAAGCTAGTACATAGAGAGAAAAAGATCATAAATGATCATCCCAGGTAATGAGTAATTGAAATCTTCTGTGTGTTTGTGCTTTGGACCACTACTTTCCTATTGACGTTTCAGGGACATAAAACTGTAAAACTGAGCACTGCCTGCTTGTTAACATTGTCACAATGAGGTGACTAGTGGCATCATCATTTTACTTTGGACAGTATTGCAGAGTGCACACAGTGTCGTGAAGTATCGTCCAGTGAGCACCTTTGCGATATGATTTTCACAGTGGCATCAAGAGTCATGGAGACTGACCAGCAGTCAGAAGACAAGATTTCTCTCAATGTACAGCACAAGTATTAGCTGTTTGTGTAAATGTATAACACTGACAAAATGGGAGGCAAATATTTTCCTGAGATTCTTTGCTAATGTTTGTATCAGGGTCTGGTATTTCACATATCCTAAATTTCTCTCCCTGTATTGGAAGTTGACAGCATGCTGAAAACCTCACACAAATTTGGGATGGACTATGTTGAACCATGATGCTGGCGGACTGGCCAAAAGTTTTGGGCTGTGTGCCAGAGTCAGGAAGCAGCACTGCTGGATTCATTCCGGCAACTTCTGAGAAACGCAGTATGGCAAAAGTTTGTCTTTGACCACCGTGGATTTGAAGTTTTTTGACATTATGGGAGGGGGCCTTTTTGTTTATTCATTTGAAGATAACATTATTCACCACTGAATATATACATAGTAACCGTGTTCATTGGGAACATACGGTACGAAGCCCTAGCTGCTTGACCACAGTTTTTTTAATGATGATAATGAAGATGAGAGAACCTCCACTCACCTCCGACAAATGGGACAAAAAAAAAACAAATACATGTTTGTAAGGACCAAAACAGCTGAGTATGCAACTAAGCAAAGAGGAAGCGGAGCTGTTTTCACCCGTCCTTAGAAGAAAAACAAATCAGAAACAGCTGACAGAATCTTGTGGTGTGGTCACACCTAGCATCAAATATCCAGAGTTCTCTCCACCTAAATACCACTCTTCCTGTCTCTCCTCAACATGTTTGCTCTGAATGAATGCCAAATTTGAGGGCTGACCGAGCTTGCAATAGTGCCGTAAGTTGTCAGAGTGAAGTTGTGGTATTGCATTTGTGAGATAGAGAGAGACATCTTTCCTTCTGTCTCACCAAATATTCCAAACCCAACTATAAACTGTTGTTGTCACTATAATTCCTATCCATCGTGCATTTTTGTCTTGAATCATACTTTGATTGGCATTTCTGTCTTGCACCAGTATGCAGCTTCTGTAACTGACAGACCATCACTGTCATGGTTTAATCTTTGATTGGCCAGACTGTCATGTCTAGTTAGTATTTCTCCCTGGACCACAATCTCCAGCTTCTGTTTTGATTGTTGCCTCACATATATTCTTCTCTGTGTCGCTGCCAATATTGTTTTCCCTGAATATTTCAGAAACTTTCATTTCCTTTTGCCCTCTTTTTGCCTTGGTGTGCAGCCATGGGAATTCCTCAAATAACTGTCTGTGTATTTGCCTCTTTCTGCCCATATTTTCATCTCCATCTTGTGCCATGTCTGTCTCTGTCTCCATCTCTGTTTGTCTGTCTATGCCCTTCTCACATGGGTCTGTGAAAGATCCATGTTCGCAATCAACAAAACAGCAGTAAAGGGGTCAGTTGCAAGGGATAGAGAATTGCGAATAAGTTATGTGTAAAAGACAAAGAAAATAAAATGGATATATGAGAGAGGGTGTGTCAGGAAAAGGGTAAAAAAAAAAAAAATTAAAAAGGGTTAGATAGATATTGGATGAGGGAGCCCATGGGAAGGGAGAAAAAGAAAATGTGGAATAGTGTAAAGATTAGTCTTTTCAATCACTTATATTAGGAATAACAATATTAGGATCAAATAATGTGGCATAGTTAACCATGTGAAACTTTTCATATATAGCTATACTAGTATATATATATATATATATATATATATATATATATATATATATATATATATATATATATATATATATATATATATATATTCTAGTATACAGCTACTATTGTATATCCAGTTCGCAGTAGTGCAGGGATCATCTCAGAGATGATACAAAATTTAATACTACACAGTGCAGTGTAACACCCCGACCTAGCCTTTAGACCAAACAACACTGTCCTCACACTGGCCTCTGCAAAATACACTACACACATGCAGTCCACTGATGTAATCACTGAAACCTTGCCCATCCGGATTTTAGACTCAGATGGTCTAGTAAACATACTTGTTCTTCAAAGAACTTGGCATTTAAAATCACCTTTCTGTAATGTAGTTTGGGTGTGGGGGGAAGTGACTTGTTTGTGTGTGTATGTGTTTACATAAACTTGTGTGTGAAATGCTGAAACAAAGTGTGGATTGTCTCCTTTCAGCATGATTAAATGGGTAAATATGCACTCAGAGAGGCTCAGCAAACTTCTGGGAATAATTAATCAATTGTTAGAGAATGGAGGTATGCGAAATTTCATCTCCATGATGGATTTCTATCATATACAACTAATAGAAGCTGATGTATGTTTGCAAAAAACACAGGGGTGTGTGAGGTTTTCATAGTAAAATATCTTTCACAGTATTCACAGAACATTCTTCTATTCTATTGGACCCATGGAGCAGTGGGCAGTGTAGTTGTGCATAAATGATGAATGCTGAGATAAATAAAATTAATTTTAGAACTGTGGATTTCATAAGTACATCATAGATGTTTCCTCTGTTTTTCACTATAAAGAGAAAGGATGCATTGAGCTATAAACACTGCTATGAACTTACTATCTCCCGCTATGAGCTCACTTATCATCCTACTAATAAAACATTGGCTGAAATTATGCTTAAAAAACAATCCTCAAGGACATTCCTGAGACTGCTATTTAGGGAACTTATACTAAGTTATTACAGACAGGAAATAAACATCAAAGATCTGCAAATGTCTCATAGAAATAACAGCATTGCATGCAACCCATTCAGGATTCTACATAAAACATTAGTTTTTTGCACTCATCACTATCTGTGCATCACTACAGCAGTTTCTCTGGCAAGAAAGGCAATCATCTGTACACCAGGCAAACCACTAAACACCATTGTACTACAAGAATGAAGGATTCTCCCTTCAAGTGGCAAGACATAACATTAATAAAATTTCTGTTTGCATTGCTAGTTCACAGTATACATACAAGGGGTGGCTGCTTATGTAATCACATATCTGGGGGTTGTTGGGGGTTTTTTTGTAAATATTTTTCCAAACTATATTGAATTTTCCTACTACAATATTATTGGATATTTTGTCTGGATGCATGATATATAAAGTTCTAGAGGAGCTATAAAGTCCTGTTGGCAGCCACATGTGTTTGTATGTGTGTATTCATATTAAGATGTGAATTGGAGAGCATGTAGTATTGATCACCTAATTGATATCTCCCTTGCTGAACAATAATCTGCCCTGAAGGTGTAATTGCATGGGAGAAAGGAAGAGAAGATAGATCAATACCTCAATCAGCTACCATAACAAAACACACGGCTGGATAGATCAGTGTGAATAAGAAGTAAAGTGCAAGCATGGATAGGCACAAACTTAACCGCCAATAGCCTCTTATCACTGAAGCAGACGAGTTGTTGCAATTTACAGTAGTTTCCTCTTGCTATTATTGCAGCTCAGAGCCCTTTCATTAAGAGTTATCAGTGAGTACAACTGCAATACAGTGTGTGTGTGTGTGTGTGTGTGTGTGTGTGTGTGTGTGTGTGTGTGTGTGTGTGTGTGTGTGCGTGCGTGCTTCTGTGAGTGCGCATGTGTGCTCATTAGTGTTTGACAGTAAAATGTCCAGTGAATTTCTCAGCTGAACTTGAGTCATGCATGTGTATGCTCTCTTTAGGACCTGTGCGGACATCACTCATGTGATACACTGGGCATGGCTGATGTGGGCACGGTGTGTTCTCCAGAGAGGAGCTGCGCTGTGATAGAAGATGATGGCCTGCACGCTGCCTTCACTGTCGCACATGAAATTGGTATGAACAAAACACCATAAAGCTAGCACATTTGCCTCACACCACCAGGGTTGGGGGTTCGATTCCCACCTCTGCCCTGTGTGCATGGAGTTTGCATGTTCTCCCCGTGCTTCAAGGGTTTCCTCAAGGTACTCCAGTTTCCTCCCCAAGTCCAAAGACATGCATTGTAGGCTGAATGGTATCTCTCAATTGTCCGTAGTGTGTGTGATTGTGCCCTGCATGGGTTAACACCTTGTCCAGGGTGTCCCCCACCTTGTGTCCACGAGTTCCCTGAGATAGGCTCCAGGCTTCCCCGTGACCCTGTGTAGGATAAACGGTACAGAAAATGGATGGATGGAAACACCATAAAGCATTTCTATATACATGTTCAGAAACAACACTTCACAGTGTAATAATATTTTCCCTGCGATAAAAATCAAGGTTCAACAAACATGGGTCTTGATAACTAGATAATGAATTGAATTAGATCACAGTAGAAAGAAGACTAAACTGTTTAGTTGAACTACAGAAGCTTGTGGTAGACCTGATTACAACTGAAGAGGGAAAGAACACAGCAGTTAAAATCTGTTTATGTGTTCACTCTGTTTTCATAGCAGATTCATGGAGTGAGAAAGATGATGTATCCAAATCCAAATTCTGAACATAACGTCTCTCTAGACCTCAAATAAATAGGTCTCTGTCTATTCAACTGTGATGACTCTGAGGACTTGTTAATTAAGTGTTTATTGTATTTAACTTAATACTATTAACTTAAAGATATCCTTATTTTCCTAGATATTTATCCATTTTTAAATTTTCAATTTTGATATCAGTGCTTGATATCAGTGCCCACAAAATCACTCTTTAACAATCTAACATAAATGTGTGTTTTCAGGGCACCTTCTAGGCTTGTCTCATGATGACTCGAAGTTCTGTGAGGAGAGGTTTGGCTCCACAGAGGACAAGAGACTCATGTCTTCAATCCTGACCTCCATCGACGCTTCCAAACCCTGGAGCCGCTGCACCTCGGCCACCATCACTGACTTCTTTGATGATGGAAATGGTGTGACTCTTCATCACAGTTCTAGTGATAGACATATAAAGTTTTTAAAAAATCATATAAACATAAAGCAATGTGTTCATTAAAATTTTAATTTTTAAAATGGGATCTGTGACCACAAAACTTTCCATGGACATGTTGTTCTCCTAAATGCAACATGCACAAGCTGAGGCTTGTCTAAATCAAGGCACTGTGTCTTTTGTATAATCTTAAATACATCTCACCACTCCTTTAAGGGGCTTATTAAACATTTCAAAGAAATGAGCTGGATGTCGGAAAACATTCAGAGATAACCAGATAACCAAAGCTTCTTGTGTTCAGTGTGATCTGAAAAAATGTATGCACTTTAATCTAGAGCATCATTTTGCTGACTGTCCAATGCTTCTGTCTTCCACTGCAGCGGAGTGTTTGCTGGACATGCCACATAATCCTTTGCTTGGTCCTGAGGAACTTCCTGGTCAGAGCTATGATGCAGTGCGGCAGTGCCAGCTAGCCTTCGGGTCCGAGTATTCTGTGTGCCCAGGCATGGATGTGTGTGCTCGTCTGTGGTGCGCTGTAATCAGGAAGGGCCAGATGGTGTGTCTGACCAAGAAGCTGCCAGCGGCAGAGGGCACACAGTGTGGCAAGGGCAGGATATGCCTGCATGGGAAGTGTGTGGACAAGACACGCAAGAGGCACTATTCGGTGGGTTTGGGGGAGAGTATGGTAAACTGGGAAAGACAGTTTTTGATACTCTATAACATTATCAGTGTTTAAAAAGAGTTCATTTAAGGCATACGGTTGTTTTATGAATTTTGTGTTGAGAGGCTAAGCATGATATACTGTGTTCACAGAGTGGAAGAGCACTAGAGAAAAATATATGGTTGGATGTGTTAAAAGAATGTGGCACAGCTCCCCAGGAAGCACTGGGTGGATAGAGAGGTTTCCCCAGCATGAACTTGGGCTGGAATGTGAGAACGAGACAGACAGTCAGAGGGAAAGTGAAACAGGCCTGCTGAAATAAAGTACACCCTAAGAGAGATATTGCACGGTCAAATACAGGGAGGAATTCAAAGTGAGGAAAGATGGGGTGGAACTAGTGACAAAAAGCTGAAGACAGATGAACTGGCGATGTCATTAAGGAAAGTGTAAGCAGGAAATCAGGTCAAATGATCCATGAAGGTGTGTGGGCTTTCTCACCATGAATATACGAGAAGCCGGAACATAATATATGAAAAGCAAGAACATGAGAAGGAGGTTGAAGCTGGAAGTGCCAAATGTTTTTGACTTGGCAAGAGAGGGTATTCACTAACACAGTAGTTTGCCGTTATGATGAAAGACAGAGATAAGAGAAGAATCTTCCAGTGGCATAAAATAACAGAAACTGAACGGGGTCAAAGAAGTTTGTTGAATAAGTTACGAGTACCAAATGACTATCCATCCTTTATGTCCCTCGGTTACTGTGCATAACTCTGTAGTGATGTAGTCATAAGGCGTTTTTCTAGCCTAAGGTAGCCAAGATAATATCAAGGCGATTAATCCTGCAGGACTTGAGGAATCTTATGTACTGTCTGCCCTTCTCCAGGCTGCTTGGGTATTTTTGTTTGGTATGTTATTAAGTGTCACAGAGACTCATGTTCTTTAAAAGAAGAATGTCCTTTTGAGAGTATTTCTTCATTTCTATTTGTTTGTACGAATCAATCAGGAAAATGCGGATCTGGTGTGTTCGTTTAAGACTCACACATGCATACTTCCCCTCTTTTCCTCTGGTAAATTTGTCTTCAATTTGCATTGCTTCTTAACAGTGTCCAGTGTTTTTTGTGTGCCCTCACTCAATTAAGACAGTTTTTGAGCTGTTGTTGGCTTCATGTTTGTTTATTAGTAATGGGAATGGGTGTGCACACATTCTTACATGAAACATCTCTCTGAGACTCATAACATACTTACTTAGTGCTGTAGCTGAATTCTTTTGGCATTAAGCAATTTCATTGAAATTGTGTGTCTCTTAAGAAAAATGTGTCTCTTAAGAGCTGCAGATTGAGATGCCTTTAAGCATTTGTTAGTTGTTGTTATATATGTATATGTAGGACTTGATTAATTGAATGAATTCTTTATGCAATATCTTGTGGTATAAGAACCAATTTGTTATAAATTGCATTCAGCGCCAGGATTTCATGTGTGGTTTATGGTCATATTATTTGGCCTTCAGTATTTGGGCTTTCCCCATTTGTATTTGTATGCTCAGATTTTAACTGGCACTCTTATGGTCACAAAAAAAAAAAAACTTAACCTCTCTTAGGTCTTAACTTTCTGCTACAATTGCCCATATTTTCCTAATAACTCACTTTCCATCTGTTTTTATCTCCTCTTAGGCCTCTAACCACGGTAGCTGGAGCTCTTGGGGGCCGTGGGGTGCATGCTCTCGAACATGCGGAGGCGGAGTGCAGTTCACACAGCGTCTGTGCAACAACCCTCCTCCTCGCAACAATGGACGCTACTGCACAGGAAAGAGAGCCATCTACAGGTCCTGTAACATCACTCCATGCCCCATGCGAAGTGAGAGCCATCCCTTACATACACACATATATAAAGTACACACATACGCTGAAGCATATTACTCCAAGACGGTTCATGAATATATGCAATGACACATAATCTAAGTGTTGCCATATGCAGTATACATACATGTACAAAAGTAGCTCTACCACCCAATTACAGTGCCCGCCACTAATATTGGCACCCTTGTTAAATATGAGCAAAGAAGGCTGTGAAAATTTGTCTTTATTGTTTAACCTTTTGATCTTTTGTTCAAAAATTTTACAAAAATACTCTACTCTTATGGATATCAAACAATTGCTAACAAAACAGTTTTATCAAAAATATATATACAGTGTCTCACAAAAGTGAGTACACCCCTCATATTTTTGTAAATATTTGATTATATCTTTTCATGTGACAACACTGAAGAAATGACTCTTTGCTACAATGTAAAGTAGTGAGTGTACAGCTTGTGTAACAGTGTAAATTTGCTGTCCCCTCAAAATAACTCAACACACAGCCATTAATGTGTAAACCGCTGGCAACAAAAGTGAGATACTGTATATATTTGTTAAATATAGGTGTACAACAAATATTGGCACCCTTTTAGTCATTACTTCGTGCTACCTCCCTTTGCCAAGATAACCGCTCTGAGTCTTCTCCTATAACGCCTGATGAGGTTGGAGAATACATGGCGAGGGATCTGAGACCGTTCCTCCGTACAGAATCTCTCCAGATTCTTCACATTTCGAGGTCCACACTGGGGGACTCTCCTCTTCAGTTCACCCCACAGGTTTTCTATGGGGTTCAGGTCAGGGGACTGGGATGGTCATGGCAGGAGCTTGATTTTGTGGTCAGTAAACCATTTTTGTGTTGATGTTGATGTATGTTTTAGACCATTGTCCTGCTGGAAGATCCAACCACGGCCCATTTTAAGCTTTCTGGCAGAGACAGTCAGGTTTTCATTTAATATCTGTTGATATTTGAGTCCATGCTGCCATGTAGCCTAACAAAATGTCCAGGTCCTCTGGCAGAAGAACAGCCCAAAACATTAAAGAACCGTCACCATACAGTGAGGGAAAAAAGTATTTGATCCCCTGCTGATTTTGTACGTTTGCCCACTGACAAAGAAATGATCAGTCTATAATTTTAATGGTAGATTTATTTGAACAGTGAGAGACAGAAAAAAAAAAAAAAAAATCCAGAAAAACGCATGTCAAAAATGTTATAAATTGATTTGCATTTTAATGAGGGAAATAAGTATTTGACCCCCTCTCAATCAGAAAGATTTCTGGCTCCCAGGTGTCTTTTATACAGGTAAAGAGTTGAGATTAGGAGCACACTCTTAAAGGGAGTGCTTCTAATCTCAGCTTGTTACCTGTATAAAAGACACCTGTCCACAGAAGCAATCAATCAATCAGATTCCAAACTCTCCACCATGGCCAAGACCAAAGAGCTCTCCAAGGATGTCAGGGACAAGATTGTAGACCTACCCAAGTCTGGAATGGGCTACAAGACCATTGCCAAGCAGCTTGGTGAGAAGGTGACAACAGTTGGTGCGATTATTCGCAAATGGAAGAAACACAAACGAACTGTCACTCTCCCTCGGCCTGGGGCTCCATGCAAGATCTCACCTCGTGGAGTTGCATTGATCATGAGAACAGTGAGGAATCAGCCCAGAACTGCACGGGAGGATCTTGTCAATGATCTCAAGACAGCTGGGACCACAGTCACCAAGAAAACAATTGGTAACACACTACGCCGTGAAGGACCGAAATCCTGCAGCGCCCGCAAGGTCCCCCTGCTCAAGAAAGCACATATACATGCCCGTCTGAAGTTTGCCAATGAACATCTGAATGATTCAGAGGACAACTGGGTGAAAGTGTTGTGGTCAGATGAGACCAAAATGGATCTCTTTGGCATTAACTCAACTCGCCGTGTTTGGAGGAGGAGGAATGCTGCCTATGACCCCAAGAACACCATCCTCACCGTCAAACATGGAGGTGGAAACATTATGATTTGGGGTGTTTTTCTGCTAAGGGGACAGGACAACTTCACCGCATCAAAGGGACGATGGACGGGGCCATGTACCGTCAAATCTTGGGTGAGAACCTCCTTCCCTCAGCCAGGGCATTGAAAAGGGGTCGTGGATGGGTATTCCAGCATGACAATGACCCAAAACACACGGCCAAGGCAACAAAGGAGTGGCTCAAGAAGAAGCACATTAAGGTCCTGGGTGGCCTAGCCAGTCTCCAGACCTTAATCCCATAGAAAATCTGTGGAGGGAGCTGAAGGTTCGAGTTGCCAAACGTCAGCCTCGAAACCTTAATGACTTGGAGAAGATCTGCAAAGAGGAGTGGGACAAAATCCCTCCTGAGATGTGTGCAAACCTGGTGGCCAACTACAAGAAACGTCTGACCTCTGTGATTGCCAACAAGGGTTTTGCCACCAAGTACTAAGTCATGTTTTGCAGAGGGGTCAAATACTTATTTCCCTCATTAAAATGCAAATCAATTCATAACATTTTTGACATGCATTTTTCTGATTTTTTTTGTTGTTATTCTGTCTCTCACTGTTCAAATAAATCTACCATTAAAATTCTAGAACGATCATTTCTCTGTCAGTGGGCAAACGTACAAAATCAGCAGGGGATCAAATACTTTTTTTCCCTCACTGTATATAACCGTGGGTATGAGGTACTGTTCCATATGGCTACCTCTCTGTGTGCACCAAACAGATCTGGGTGTAACGCGTTACTTTGCGTTACTGTATTCTAATGGCTTTTTCTGATAACACAGGAGTGTAACGCCTTACATTTTAAATTGATGTAATTTGATTACAGTTACTGATGTCAATAAAATTACGTTACTTGTGTTACAAATTTACTGTTAAGAAAACAATATTAAGTGGAATGCATTTTTTAAATAAATCACGTTTTGCCCCTAAGAATTTTTCTTTAGCCCCGAATAATTCTCCACTTGGAGCGGTTTGTCACTACGTAATTGAATGTCTGTAAAAGAAGGCCGCCTGTAATTGTATGTCTTCAGTGAACGTAGGCGAGACCAATCAGACAGGGTTTACAGGAAAATACATGCAAACACTGGTGTCTTATTAGCTGACAGCTCTAAATTCTGCCAAATGCTAGCTCACAGTCAGAGTGAGGAAAAATGGATATATGCCGATTTTTGGGGGTTTTTTAACCACTAAATGGGTTGAAACTGATACACTAATATCCTGTCATGCTGAGCAGGAAAACAAGGAGCGTAAATGTTTATATGAGTTCCAGTTTACGTGAACATGATATGAGCAGAGCATAAGGAAAGATAATGTATTTTGCATGGCAATACAATGATAGCTTAGCTGTGCCTCCTCTTGGCTAGAGACACCAAACTAGCCTCCTTAGAAAAGTTTTATATTTTAGTCCTACAAACGGTGACTGCACCCGAGGCAAGTTTTATGATAAATCAACTTTTTCTGATCATGTCATACATTGACGTGTGTTAAAAGTAAGAACGATGAGTTATTTTTGTAGGTTTGATAGGTTTTGAAAGTAACGTGAAAGTAAAGTAATTAGTAATCTGATTACTTTTTACATGCGATAATCGGTAATGTAATCAGATTACAATTTTAAAGTAGTAATTAGTAATCTGTAGTGGATTACTTTTTTTAAGTAATTTACCCAACATTTGTGCCAAAACCACCTCTGGTGTTTATTGCCAGAAAGCTCTGTTTTGGTTTCATCTGACCATAGAACCCGATCCCATTTGGAGTTCCAGTAGTGTCTGCACACTGAAGACGCTCGAGTTTGTTTCTGGATGAGAGTAGAGGCTTTTTTCTTGAAACCCTTCCAAACAACTTGTGGTGATGTCGGTGACTTCAGATTGTAGTTTTGGAGACTTTCTGACCCCAAGACACAACTAATTTCTGCAGATCTCCAGCTGTGATACTTGGAGATTTTTTGGCCACTCGAACCGTCCTCTTCACAGTGTGTTGAGACAGTAGACATACGTCAAATTCCAGGTGGATTCATAACATTTCCAGTTGACTGGAACTTCTTAATTATTGCCCTGATGGTGAAATGGGCATTGTGTTATTTTCTGATAGCCACGTCCCATTTTGTGAAGCTCAACAACCTTTTGCCGCACATCACAGGTATATTCCCTGCTCTTACCCATTGTTATGAATGACTGAGGGAATTTGGCCTATGTGTTACCTTATATTTATACCCCTGTGAAACAGGAAGTCATGGTTGAACAATTTCCTGTTCCTGGTCACCCAGGTGTACTAACAAAATGTAAAATTTCAGTGGGAATGTACTTCAAATATAATTCACAGGGGTGCCAGTAATTGTTGCACACCTATATTTAACAAACTTTTTTTTTATTAACCTGTGTTGTGTTTGCTATACATGTTATTGTTTGATATCCATGAGAGCAGAGCATTTTTGTGATTTTTTTTTTTTTTCAACAAAGATCAAACGGTTAAACCATAAAAGACAATTTTTCACAGCCTTCTTTGCTCATATTTATCAAGGGTGGAAATATTAGTGGAGGACACTGTATACACACACGTTCATTTTACTACTAATCTTGTGAGGAACATCCATTGACATAATTATTACTGCAGCTAATTACACCTAAATTAGCTGCACTAATAATAAACACCTAAATCTATCCCTAACCTTACCCTCAGTAACCAAAATGAAACCTTTTGGCTTTTTTTTTTTTTTTTAATAAAAGCTGCAGATTTTGTTTAAAAAAAAATCTGTCTAGTCAAAACTCTCATATACTCCTATCCTTGTAAACACACACACACACACACACACACACACACACGCTCTCTAATGTGACTTTTTGCTTTGAATTAGATAAGAATTTCAGGCAGGAACAGTGTGAGGCGAGGAATGGGCCTCAGACAGACCCTAAAGGAGTGAAGACCTTTGTCGAGTGGGTGCCCAAGTATGCTGGTGTGCTGCCAAAGGACATGTGCAAGTTAACCTGTAGGGCCAAAGGCACGGGATACTATGTAGTCTTCTCACAAAGGGTACGTTCAGCATAATTTAATATGAAAATTTCTGTATATAAAATATACACTACCAGTCACACGTTTTTGAACATAGAAATTACTGTAAGACTGTAAATTACTGTAAGTTGATATTACACACTTTTAGTATTAACTGTAACCAGACTTGTTTGAGCTGATATAAAGGCTATGGTAATTCAAATAATAATAATCACCCTTTACAACCAGGGTGAGCAGAAAAGCATCTCAGAATGCTTTTCACATTCTGAACCTAGAGGCAGATGAGCTACAACAGCAGAAGACCACGTTGTCAGGAACAGGAATCTGAGGCTACAGTGGGCATAGGCTCACTTAATCTGTACAGTTGAAGATTGGAAAAACATTTCCTGGTCTTCAACTGTTCAGTTTCAGAGAGCCTGTGTCATTTGTAGCCTCAGATTCCCGTTCTTAACTGACACGAGTGGAACCTGATATGCTTTTATATTGTTGTAGCCTATCTGCCTCAACATGTGACATTATGTATGCTCTGAGATGCTTTTCTGCTCACCATGGGTGTAAAGAGTGGCTTTCTTGTCAGCTCGAACTAGTATGGCCATTCGCCACCAGAACTGCCACTCTCCATTCTGCGTCTTTAGTGAAAATCCCAGGAGATCAGCAGTTTGGAAATTCCTCAAACCAGATCTAAACTAAAACAAAGCTAAATAAACACTACATAGAATGCTCATCAAACTTTTCTTCTGTAGAATATAGTTATAGGTAATGAGATAATGCCAGTGGCAAAAGGATGAGCTCAGTATTTGGTAGTGATTAAAACTTTTTCTTAGGTGATAGATGGGACGGAGTGTAGGCCCTACAGCAGCTCAGTTTGTGTGAAAGGGAAGTGTGTGCGCACTGGCTGCGATGGAATAATAGGCTCCAAGCTGCATTATGACAAATGTGGCATCTGCGGTGGTGACGGCACAGGCTGCGTAAGAGTGGCTGGCAACTTCACCAAGAAGAGGTAGGAAAACACTATATGTTCTTTGTGGTCAAATCCATTTGGCAAAGAATGAATCTAAATGTAGATGTAAAGATGTATTTTCTGTTTCAAGTATTTCACATATGTATAAGAATAGCCTCATTTGGAACCCCTTAAACTCCCAGGACTCCACAGTGCATTCCAGACATATATTTCTCACTTGTGTAACTACATAAGCGATCCTATTAGATTAACTGGAAATACTGAATAATTCATAGTACTTAAAAAAGAATGTGTTTTATAAGATAAATAATTGAATAATAAGCAGAGACTTTTAAGATTCAAACTGCGCACTCTCGCGAGTATTCCAGATGACTTTCCAGATGGAAAGTCAAAATATCTAAACTCCTGCTTGGAAACGAGTAATGGAATGGCACTCTATTTTAGAGTTCCAGCTGTTCAGGCGAGGTTAGGCAAAAATCAACAATCCTGACTTCACTGAGAAACTGAAATATGAGATCACATGAACATGGCAGTGCACAGACAGAAGCATATTATTAATGGTAAACTATTTTTAATGCATTTCAATTCAGCCTTTTTTTTTTGTTTATAAGATTTTTTTAATTCCAGGCAGTGGAACAGTCCATGGTAAAATGCTGGAAATATTTACTAGGAACTTGCTACATCTGATTTTGTTTAGAGCACATGTTTACAGGCTTTGTGCAGTTGCTTGAAATCCTTTTTAAAAATGCCTGATGTTTTCAAGATTTAAAATGTGCTTCATTCTGAGTAAACAACAAAAGAATGTTTGACTTTTCTGTTGTAAGTCATCTAAATAACATGGTAGAAGATTAAATCACTGACGCGGCATTTCTAAAAGACCTCTCAATAGAATTGACTGTAAAGTTAGCAGTTAGACTCTTTAAACTAATATTAGCATTAGATGTACGCACGTTGGCATAAAATCTAATAAAAAGTTGCAAGCACGAGATTTATAAGGATTCCCTTATGCAAGTGGGAGCTGACAGTCATAAATGAAGGCTGCAGGACAAAGAGAGATCAATATCATGTGTGACCCAAACCTAATGAGTAACAGTTCCCACAATTTTCTGTTTTTCCAGAAAGACAAGACCATAACCAAGCCTCTTTTTTTGCTGCCTTATACATTATAAGATTAACCACATACTCGTATTTTTCTGTTTCCATGCCTTTTCCCAGTTTTCCTAAATTCCTATAGAATCTAAAAGTGAGTAGCCTAAATGTTGCTAAATGACTTGGTCTATTTCTTGTGTTGCTTCAAAAGAACAACTGTGTTTTAATTGCTTACAGTATCAGAATCCATTTCTGTATTAATTTTTTTCTGTAATCCTGTAATCTTATTGTATTCTATCTTCTCTCTTCCTCTCCGCCTACGTGCAGTAAGGGATATACTGATGTTGTGAAGATCCCAGACGGCTCAACTCACATCAAGGTCCGTCAGTACAAGCCAAAAGGTCAGGCTCACTTTGCTGCTTACCTAGCCCTGCGTCGGCCCAGTGGAGAGTACCTTCTCAATGGCAAGTTCATGATCTCCACCTCTGAGACACTAATCCTACTGAATGGCACCATGCTTAACTATAGTGGCTGGAACCAGCATGATGAGGCTCTTCACACCACAGGGCCTGGCGCTCTCCGAGAGAGCCTTGTAGTGCAGGTACTAGCAACTGACCCAAAGAAGCCTCTAGATATACGTTATAGCTTCTTTGTGCCTCGCAAAACGCCACTTCCACCTCGGACAACCTTGGTGTTTTCTGCCACACCTGCAGCATTGTCTTCTGACGAGGTCTTAACCATGACTACGAAGGTTGTGCCCACAACAGAACCTCCATCAACCCCACCTGGGCCACGGTGGGTGACAGGCTCATGGATGACCTGTTCCAGGACATGTGACACGGGCTGGCAAAGTCGTACAGTCCAGTGCAAGGACCCGCAGGGAAAGCTAGCTAAGGGATGTCCTCTAGGGGACAGACCTCCAGCCTTTAAACACTGTCTGGTTAAAAAGTGCTGAGAAAATCTGATGGAAATGTAATTGCGAAAACTTGTGCACACGTATGCATGCTTCTTCTTACGGGTCTGAGGTGAAAGGTCTCAAGAAGAGACAGACAGACAAACTGGAGCACATAGTGTCTTATAGAGCAGAACAGTTTGAAGTTCGAATGCCTATTCATGCCTGAACTTCGTCACTGTGGAACTGAATTTTTCTAGCATTATGACCGTGGACAACGAGTGCCTGCCCTGGCCTCTAATGCAGTCACTTCATCGGCTGCCTGGAATCTACAATCAACAGTGTGTAGCCACTCATCTCATGCCAACCACAATCCGTTTCTCCAGCCATCCCTCTATGGGGTAGAGTGCATTTCAGCTCATTAACTACAACAAATTTAAACTGCAACCCAGAGAAGTCAGTAGAAATTAATCCTCAGTTCATCATAAAAACTACAAGTGAATGGAGTCTGAACTATTTATGCATGATTGGACTGTACTAAAGATTACTCTGGCTTTGGACTAACTGGAAACTTTTGGAAACATGCCCAAAAGTTTCTGGATGTAAACCATTTTCCAGTACATTCTCACTTGCTTAATGTACGTACCACCATATTTGAAAAACTATAAGAGCACTCTATCACATTTATGACAGAGTGAGCTCATCTAGGTCTTTATTGCTAATCCATTGGTTAACGGCGGTCAATGTTTTTTTTAAATGTGCCCGGGATTCCTGCTGAGAAAGGAATGGACTGGGAAAAAAACGTATACTTTTCTTGAACGTGTGTTAATTTAACACATTTTTCATTAGAACATACATAAACATTTACAGCAATAATGGTGGACGTGTATGATGTTAAAAAGCATGCATTCATACTAAACAGGCAAAACCATTTCTTACGTCATTTCTTAGACATTGTGTTAACTAAACACGTACAACACAAAAAAAAAACACTCTTAAAAATTATCCTGACGAATAGGAAATAACGCTTAATATAAAAATGTAAATTCAGCATAAAAATGAAGTTTGCTACATTTATTTCAAATATTCAGCTCAACCAACTTGAAAATCCTCTTATTTTTTTATCTGGACACATTTTTGAATGCACAATTTTGCATTCAGTCAGCTATAGGCAAATTAATAGTTGAGTCAGCTAAATACACACAGGTGACAACAAATTAAGGTGTTGGGCCATAACAAACTGCCTGAACAATTTCAATGTGCCTTGATCATGGCATTGATTCCAAAAATGAACAGTTTTTCCAAATGTTATTCCCTCAATTAGTGTTTTAATGATAATGGTGGAGAGTGCGCTCTAACACACTGGTCCAAACTCTCCTATGGGTGTGCAGTCGGGTTAAGTTGTAGTGGCTGTGAAGGCCATAGCATATGATCTCTATCGTTTTCCTACTCAACAAACCATTCCATGGGCCCTCATCTCCTGTGGATGAGGGGAACGTGCCCTGGGAAGAGACTACTCTCAATAGGATAGAAATGTTTAATCAAAGGATAAAGGTCAATAAGTAGAACTTTGTATTGATTTGGAGCTGAATAACAGAGCCACCATTTTCCGTTACTTTGTCACCCCTCTGTATTTAGGCAACCCACTGGAAAAAAAGAGAGAGAACAAAATCATTCTTACGACAATATATGTTTATTAGGTGTTCATGAAAATAATCATGGAGACAAATGTATTAATGTATTCATTGATTGATATTAACAATAGCATTCTATTCTCTTAATATTGAGTGATACAAATACACACAGTTTTATACCAAATATTAGGCAGTTATCTTTAAACATACTTGACAAGTCATAGTCTTCAACTTGGTGCAACTAGCTAACCAATTTTAAGCATACAAAGTTAACATATTACCAATTCAACAAGAGTAGACAATACTTTAAACTAAGCTAACAATTTGCTTGGTCATTTTTAAGTGAAACTGAAGTGTTAGCAACAGTTTTTACGTTTGCGTTGTAATTCGGGAGAATTTCATCCTGATTTTGTATTCCTTTAGCCTTGAATATTAATCTTAAAAATTTCAAAGGTTGAACAAAAGCATATTGTTAATGTATAACCTAATTGAGTTTGTCTGACAATAGCACAGTTAAGTTGGGACTACTTAAAAAGATCGCTGCAAATTGTTAGCGTGTAAAATATACTTCCCATTTGTTTTATGTTTTCAAATGTTAAGAATATTTCAAATATTAAGAATACAAAGTGGAATTGTTTCAAAATTGTTTAAAATTCATGTCATGCCAGACACTTGTCCACTCAAGCTGAAAGTTCAATTGACTTCAAACTTTGAGGCCCTGAGATTTTAGCTGTTTTTAATATATGCAGTACTGTCTGATCATTGCCATGGGAAAATGCCTTTGCTGAAAGACAAAAACACAGCACTGAAATCATAATTTATTATGTGTGTAACTGGTATGTACAAAAAACTTGCTGAATTTATTTATTGTTGTTTTTTTGTATTTGATAAGGAATATGAATATATGACTAAGCAGAGTATTTCCTTTTTAAGGATGTTTTTGTTGTTTTTCAAGTCATCTTCAGAATATGTATATAAAATCTCTATATTTAATTTGTTCTTTCTTGGCTTTCTAAAATTCCTTTTACCTTGCACAATCATATTCTATGTAGAATCACATTTATATGATGTTGCACAACCAGTGTAAGAACACAATAGAGAATATATTTTAGTATAAGACAAAACCAGTTATTTTGTTCTATCAAGTCGATGTGATGTGACACAGTCTCATAACTTAAGTATTTTCTCACTTTGCTGGTCAACATCAGTTTCATTCCACTCCATTCAACAATAATAAAAAAAAAACTGTTCTGGATGTAGACGCCCCTGCTGAACTCAGACAGCTGGAATGTATAACTATTTATGTGTCTAAAATTACATCCACATTTCACACAGTTTAAGCCAGCTGAGACAACTGAAGTACAATAAAGAGTAAATTCAGTTCTATGGCGTTTTATTCTACAGCTATGCAGCTATTCTCAGCATCATCAGTGATCATATACTGCTCATGCTTCATCATATACTGATGATTGATCAGTGATCATACACTGCCCTCCAGAATTATTGGCACCCTTCATGAAAAGAACTTTGTATAGGGACATTATATAGTTGTTGTTTTTTAATTTCCAAACACAAAAATGTTTTAAGTAGTTCAAAATACTTTTCTACCAATAACCGGTTTCAAAATTACTGGTACACATAGAAATAATATTTTGTGACTGTCCAGAAGACAACAGTATTTTCTTGTCATGTCTAACAAGATTGGCAACAACTGTAGAGGGTCTTGGGTCACTGCTTCATGCGGAACATTTTAAGCTTATTTGTATTTTTATGTTTGTGCATGTTGACACCCCTCTTCAATTTTCAGTAGGAAGAAATTCAGACACAGAGATGGTCATTGCAAAACTTTTTTTGTTTGTTTCTTTCTCCATTTCCGTGTTTATTTGGTTGTATGTTTAGCTCATCATCTTGTTGAAAGCTTTCTATAGCCAAATCTGTACCTCCTGGCAGAGGTAACCATGTTCTGGGTTGAAATATATTGCTTCTTTGCAGAATTCATGATGCCATTGAAGAGCCCCTGATCCACCAGTCACAAAACATTCCAAAGCATCACTGATCCACCTACATATTTTACAGTGGGGTATCAGTTGATTTTCCCTGTATGCAGTCCCTTATGTTTCTTTTTGTTGCTGATGGTGTGCGTAGATTTTGCTCTCATCTGACCATAACACATGGTGCCAATTGTAGTTCTAATAGCATTTAGTGAAGTTCATAAAATGAGCAAAAAACAATTGCAGAAAATAAACGATCTTTTCTTAAACAATCATTTCTTTTAACTAAAATCTGCCTCTCAGCAGGAGAAATGGTTTATCTAACTATTTTTGACTGTTGATTGTGGTGCTGGTCAGGTTTTATGTTTTATAACTTTCCTGAGAGCAGCTCACAAAATGCAGTACCTGAACTTCACCAGATGTCATTAGAACTACAATTGGCACTATGTGTTATGGTCAGATAAGAGCAAAATCAAAAGTCAAAATAAAAATCAAAAGTGAAGGGTGCCAATACTTCTGTAAGGTCTCTCCGTTATTTACTGTATAACAGCAATAGTTGTCAAATGGACTTTTTATAATAAATGGAAAAATATACATAAACATTTTTTTTTATGTGAATTTGAAGACAAGGATGCTTTCAAAGAAAATTGTGGGTTTGGATCGCTTCTTCTCTTCAGGCTTTTGTGTTCATTATTCCAGCATAGAAATAAGCTCTGACCCCAGCCAAAGATAACTTTTGTCCCTTTTCATTAAAATGAAACTCAATAATTCAGTCCCTCCAGGATTTTGCAATATTATGATCGCAAAAATGAATGCAAAATCAAGGAAACTCCACAATATTTGCAGCAGCTTGCAGTTTTTCTAAATGACCACAGATTTTTCCACAGATTTTGGCCAGGATGTGTCATGTGCCATTATCACAATGAGCCATGTGACATCATCACAACGCGCATTCAGTCAAAGCCCTCTTCGATTCACGTGCGTCGAACATGAGTACAGCTAAAAGGTCTCATTTACCAAGAAACATCACTGTGAAAGACGGCACACAACAATTTCACCAATTAAAAGTAATTTTCCGCAAGGAAAGCACAAAAAAACCCTCCACAAATTGCATTGCAAATTTTGAAAAAAGCTGCAGTAAAATCAAGCATTTTTGGCCGCAACAATCACAAAAACAAACTCAGTGAAATCCTGTACAGACAAATAGCATGCTATGAACTGCATAGTGCATACTGTACACTATGTCTTGATTTTTGTAGGGTTGTAACACTTCAGATCAAACAGATTTTCTACTGAACAAAAATGGCAAATTACTATGAGGTAACTGCCATCACTGACCTAACCCAGAACTAATTTAAAAACGTAAAATGCCCTAAAATATCTAGGTTTTTGGCTTTGAATTTAAGTAGTGTTGTGGTGTTTTTCTGTATCATCTGAATATTTGTAATACTTTACTCGCACAGTGGAAACATACACCATTTGACACACAGCCATCATTAAAACAGAAAAGATAGCCGTATCTGCTTGAAAATATTGTGCACAAACTGTAACACACAAAGCTAATGTTGAAAACTGTATGAAGAGAGACACATATAAGAGGAAACCATCTCACACCTCGCTGTTGGTGCATTTATTAATTTATGGATATTATTACTGTAATTTATGCAAAATGCCAAGACCTCAATCTGGAGACAACCACAGACACGGCTATGCTGTGGGTAGGGCCAACTGGGAGATGAGCGCGCTAAAACTGGCTGCTTTTTTAATCACAAAGTTCATTATAATGTTAATTGAAGTTGGGATTGAACAAAAACACTGTTGGAATCTTGAACAAGGCCCTTAACCCTGAACTGCTTGGCTATATGCTTGGATTTGACCGTTTTAATTGTAAGTCACTTAAGAGCATCTGCCAAATGATTTAATGTCATTGTAAATGTAAGTACTGACTTAAAGTACTGACTGAGGCTATTCGTCATTATTTTGACTAGGTTCATTAAAAAGCATTGCACCTTAATGACGGTTCCACAACAAGTTCTACATTCAGCTTTACTTACTTTCAATGAAAGCTGCTGTGGAAAACTGCTGTCGGCTTTTCTTGTGTGTTGTTTAAATACAGCACAGGAATAAACTTTTTCCTGTTCACAAAATAGGTGTATTCAGTGTCTCTAAAGGCATTGCCATCATTATTTCTTCCTACACAAATATAAGCACACAAATTATACATGGTGTTGTGCCAAATGCTACACATGAAAGGGTGAACACAGTGAAACACGACAGAATCATATGTGAAGTTTTAGTGCCACCTTGTGGCAGCTCTGATGCTGAGTAGCTGTGGATGTGGCTCCATTGCAGGTATGAAATTTTACAGAAAATAGTTCAATATGCTATTTCTTATATATTATCTTAACTAAATTGAGAGCATTGGCTGACCTTTACAGGAAAAGAGGTCTGTGTGTATCCAAACAGGTCCACTGTGACAAGTTCAACGTGTAATTTTCCACCGATTGCCAACTCAAAGCCTTAAAGGTTCTTCAGTTGTCCCACTAGATGGAACCTTTAAATGCAGTCCAACAAGTGAGTGTTTACATAATTATATAATAGTTTTATTTAACTCATTTGCCTTTATCCAAACTAGCTTAGAGTTGAGACAGGATACAGCTACGGTTTAGAGTCTTGCTCAAGGGCCCAGCGGTGGCAGCTTGGCGATGCTGAGATTTAAACTCACGATCTTCTGAACAGTAGCCTAATGCCATATATCAGAAACGGTTCCACACAGAGCTGTTATTATTTATTTATTTATTTATTTATAGGAAACTAAGAGCTCTTACATGTCCAAGGATATTAGGAAGTATAAATAATAAAGTATAATAATAAAGGTAAAATATAATAATGGCATTATATACATGAAGAGTTTTGCATTTAATATTTTTAACATGTAATATTTTAAAAATATGTGCATTGCTGTTAAGTTAATATCTCATCTTCATATGCTTGTCTCTTACAAGGACAGCAATGAGAAGTCCTGATTTTATTGAGAACATTATTGCATGATCACTGAGTGCCATCTGGTGGGCAGTTGTATATAATACAAACAAACTCGACTGACCTGTTGTATATTAAGGTGGACCAGACATTCTCAAAGCTGTTGAGCAAAACATGGACAGCTGTTACGAGGTCGATTTGCTTTCACACAAACAAACAAAAAACGTATAGTTTACGATTACATGACTCATAGAAACAGGAAACAGCTAGATTGAAGCTTTTGAGTACACGTGCAGAACGTCATGGTGGTTGTGTTTATAGGTTTGGTGTGGTCCAGGTTTAAAAAGTTCTGTCATATAGCTTTCATCAGATGGAAGAGAAGAGAGAGGTGGGATTCCATGTGAGTTTTAAGGCACGGTGTGTTCCTGCACTGAATAGAGCTGAGGACATTTCGACACCAGTGATGGCTATCTAAATCTATGTTCCCTTTAAGACATTTTGTCCTTGGATGTCTCAGTGTTTTCACCATCCAGTTCCGTCGCCAAACAGACCCCATTAATTTACTTCTTAATTCAATTAGCGTTTGAATAGACGTTTTCTAAAACACATGAGGGTGTGAGAGTTTCTCTCAGATTAATTGTTTGAGGTTTTGTTTTTTTAAGTGGAAAGGGGTTTTAGCTACTTCAGCACGCTAGACGCGGAGTAGGAGGAGGAAGAGGAGGAGGAGGAGGAAGAGGAGGAGGAAGAGGATAGGAGAGGAGAGGAGAAGAAACATTTCAGCAAAACGATTCCACCTTAAACAGCTTGGCAGCTGTGCTCTCGCCGTCTAAACCCTGTTCCACCCGGCCAGTCTGCACGTAGAGAGGAAAGAGAGAACTGGCTTAGTTACCTGCCGTCCCTGTCCTGCCAATCTTTAACTTAATCCCTCTTTTACCATTTACTGTCCTATACAAAAAAAAAGATGTGCAATGTTATGGAATAGACTTTTAAATATGACTGGTGCATAAAAAGTTACATAAGTATAACATGTTACAATGGTATAAAAAGTTACATAGTATAAAATGTTACAGTGGTATGGGCTAAACTGTCCGATCCCAAAGGTTAAATGCGCAAAAAAAAAAGGGGGGGGGGGGGGGGTCGAGTGGTGCGTGTGTGTGGGAAGTGGGCGAGTGTTCTAGGCCAGCAGCGTCCTACTCTACTGTGATTAATTATTGTGGCCGAGCGCCAGGCCTCTGCTGCGTTTGGTTGCGCACGAGATTTCGTAGTCGCCAGATCAAAAGGACTCCAGGAAAGGGGTGGTCCTGTTGGGGGCATATATAGCCAGCTGTGCTCGAGCCTAAGAGAAAAGGAGAGACAGGGAAAGGAAACTGTCGCAGGCCAGACAGCTGACTGCGTCCGTGAGAAAAGAATCCTTGCTCTGAAAGGCTGAATAGGAACTAATCTGCAATTTAGTTTAAAAAGAAGGAAGAAAGAAAGAAAGAAAGAAAGAAAGAAAGAAAGAAAGAAAGAAATTCACCGGGGTACAAAAAATTGCTATATTTATTTTTTACATTGGTACTCATATAGAGTTTGCACTGGATTTATTTTTATTTTTATTATTATGATTATATAGAACTTAGCTTTAATAGGTTAGAAGTTTCTGTGACATTCAGTTTACGTGATCCACGCACCTGGACTTTGTCAGTTTTTGCAGAATAAAAAAAAACTGAACGTATTTCTTGGAGGATTATGATGTTTTTTGTGCGTATTGCGCTAAGTTTCATTGCTGCTCTGTGCGCTAACGCGGCGCAGAGCGCATGGGAGGAAACCACGCTGAAACCAGTTCGACTCGACTCCTACATGAGCAAAAAGGAGTCGCCTCTAAGTTCAGAGGCTCAGGAGAAAGAATCAGAAAAGCTTTTCTATCGGTTGGACATTTTTGGGGAACAGATGGTGCTGGAGTTGGAGCCGGATCAGACTTTCCTGGCGCCTGGGTTTGTATTCCATGTGGTGGGGAAACCGGAGGGCCAGCGGGGGTTTGACAGCTCGGGGGAGGCGCGCTGCTTTTACACGGGTACCGTGAACGGAGAAAAGCACTCTGCGGTCGCGCTAAACGTCTGCCATGGACTGAGGGGTGGTTTCAACTATGCTGGTGAAGAGTATTTCATTCAACCCGCGAATGCCACCGGTGAAAGCAGTTTTTCGAGCCAGGACTTGCACATCATTGGCCGGAGAAATAGGCGGCTCCACGGCGAGGTCGGTGGCTCCAAGTGCGGTGTCAGAGAGGACGAGGACAAAGTCCCTGTGCACCAGGAGACGAAATCAGATAAAGAGGTCGCCTCAACTCCAAATGAGTCCCAAGGTAGGGTCTTTCATACTTCAAATATTGTTCCCATTAACATTTAATATGCTATCTTTATATGACCAAAAATCTTACTTGTAACTAATGAATTATATCAAGTTAGGCATTTGGGTTGCCGTTGACGCAGAATCACTGATTTTCTTCAGAAACTATTGTGTGCATTAGAATACAAGTAGTTGGGCGGTTAAGGGAACGAAGCCAATTTGCTACAAGTGAGTTTAGGGTTAACTGGAAGAGGGAGAGAAAAGGGGAGGGTGGGTAGAACTTTGTGATTGCGTAGGAGGGAGTGGTAAAAGGCGGGAGGGTCTGGGCTGGGCTGGTGAAACGTGGAAACTCGCCTCCTGATAGCGCGTGTTGCGCAGGTCAGCCTCCGCAGACATCTCTCTCGGGACGACTGCGGATGGCGTACATTACTGTTAAAGACGTCAATGTAACTTATTACGTAGGTTTAGTTGAAGGTGAGCCATAATAAGAGGCACTACTCAGTCTGCTTCTCTTGCTTCATAGACAAATTCTCCAATTAAATAAGAATAGCCTATTATTTGTCAATTGCAATTTATCAGTCAAATATTTAGTGTCTTTTTAATGATAAATATCCGTATCCTGTCCTTGTTTCAGCACATCATCGGGCCCGTCGTTTTGTGTCCACCCCACGATATATGGAAATCATGATCGTGGCGGATCAGTCAATGGCAGAGTTCCACAAAGAGGGACTGAAGCCTTACCTGCTAACCATAATGGCAGTAGCTTCTCGCCTTTACCGCCACCCAACTATTCATAACTCTATTACACTGTCTGTGGTAAAACTTATGGTGATAAATGATGAAGAACAGGGGCCAGATGTCTCAGTTAATGCTGCCCTCACCTTGAGGAACTTCTGCCAATGGCAAAAACAGCACAACCCTCCCAGCGATCGTCACCCAGAACATTATGACACCGCCATCCTGTTCACTAGACAAGTAAGAATCAAGTCTACAGTAAATAATAATAATAATAATAAATAATAATAAATAAATAAACCAAGAAATAAATATTAACTAATTTCTGAAATTAGGGTTAGAATTGGATGTTGAAATGGCTTGTTTTCATATTTCTCAATCTCCCTTCTTTAGGATCTATGTGGTGCTCACTCTTGTGACACATTAGGAATGGCTGATGTTGGCACAGTGTGTGATCCAGAACGAAGTTGCTCCGTCATTGAGGATGATGGATTGCAGGCAGCTTTCACTGTTGCACATGAACTAGGTAAGATCTTCTAAATGTCTTCTGCCTTTGAAACAATGACAGCATAAAGGTATAAAATTATACTCTGAAACATTCAAAATCTTATATAGCTGATTTCACTTTCCTGTAGGTCATGTGTTCAACATGCCCCACGATGATGCAAAGCAGTGTGCTAACATCAATGGTGACAGCTGGGGCTCCCACATGATGGCATCTACTCTTTCCAACCTGAACCAGTTGCAGCCCTGGTCTCCATGCAGTGCACTGATGATCACCACCTTCCTGGATAATGGCCATGGTCAGTGTCTGCTCGACAAGCCACAGAAGCCCCAGCAGTTACCACAAGCCCTGCCAGGTTCAGTGTACAATGCTGACCATCAGTGCCATCTCACATTTGGTGAGGAGTCACAGCATTGCCCTGACCCGAGCACCACCTGTACAGCTCTCTGGTGCACTGTCACTACTTTAAATGGTCTTCTGGTGTGCCAAACCAAGAACTTTCCATGGGCTGATGGAACTCCATGTGGGCATGACAGCTACTGTATGGCAGGCCAGTGTTTGAGCAGTCGTGAAGCAGCAAATTATAAGGTAAGCACCATTTGGTGTAGTGTTTGCATTAGAAACAAGATGTCTGTTAGTTGTCTAATAGTTTTTCCCTGTGGTCTTCACAGACCCCTGTCAATGGAGGATGGGGAAATTGGGGACCTTGGGGTGAGTGCTCACGTACCTGCGGTGGTGGTGTGCAGTACTCTTTTAGGGAATGTGACAGCCCTATGCCCAGGAATGGAGGCAAATACTGTGAGGGTAAAAGAGTTCAGTACCGATCCTGCAATACAGAAGACTGCCCTGACAGCAATGGTAAGACCTGTAATTCAAGAATGTTACATGACTGATCATGACTTGTGTATTAGATCTGTAGCTTACATTACCTTTTGATCCTCTGTCCAGGTTTAACTTTCCGTGAAGAGCAGTGCCTGGCTCACAATGACATTTCCTCCCATGTAACGTTTGGCTCAAGTGAGGGTGTTGAATGGGTACCGAAGTATGCTGGTGTATCACCCAAGGACCGCTGTAAGCTGGTTTGCAGAGCAAAGGGAACGGGCTACTTCTTTATCCTCAAGCCAAAGGTATGTATGTATGCTTAGTAGATAATGCAATTATGCAGTGATCATTTATATAAAATAATTCAGGATTGTAAATGAAGTTCAGAAACAAGACATAATACTTGACTCTGTGCTGCCCTCAGGTGGAGGATGGAACTCCATGCACCCCCGACTCCACCTCTGTTTGTGTTCAAGGTCAATGTGTTAAGGCTGGATGTGACCGTGTGATTGGCTCAGATAAACAATTTGATAAATGTGGCGTCTGTGGAGGGGACGGATCCACTTGCAAGAAAGTGTCTGGATCCTTGGAGTATGCAAGGTAAGCAAACACCTATAAATATGTTTCGTTGTTCACTTAACAAACCTCAAGCTCAGAAGATGACCTGTATGTTTTCTGCTTTCAGACCTGGCTATCAAGATGTTGTGACAATCCCTGCAGGTGCCACCCACCTCGATGTCAAGCAGCGAGCCACTGGTGGTCGTCGACATGACAACAGCTACCTGGCTGTTCGCCGGCAAGATGGCACCTACCTACTAAATGGTGACTACAAGCTTACAACTTTGGAGACTGACATCTTTCTTAAAGGGGCACTTCTGCGCTACAGCGGTTCTTCAGCCTCTCTTGAGCGCCTCCGCAGCTTTACTCCTCTTCCGGAGCCACTGACGGTCCAGGTACTGTCTGTAGGTGATTCTCCTCGGCCCCGTGTCAAGTACAGCTACTTTGCCCCACGCCCTGCTTCCGCAAACAGACGTCCCATCAATGCCATCAGAGAAGCAGGAGGTGCAGAGTGGACACTACGTGAATGGGGACCCTGCTCACAGACCTGTGGTGTAGGTACACAGAAGAGGGATGTCCTCTGTCTAGACTTTCAGGGTCGACCCTCACAAGATTGTCACGAAGAGCTGCGTCCTTCTTCCTCTCGTCACTGTACCACACATTCCTGCCCATCCTGGGTGGTGGGTGAGTGGTCAGCCTGTTCTAAGACCTGCGGCAGAGGCTTCCGGAAACGTCAGCTGCACTGTATGAGTCACGATGGCCATGTTTTGCCCCATGACACCTGTCATGCAAAAGATCGGCCACGACCCTTGTTGGACATATGCATCCAGAGTGCCTGTTAAGACTGGGTAGGACTAAAGGCAATCCCTGACTGTAAATTCTGCTATTCATTGTCTGAAGCAGAGCAGTGCAGGTTTGGGATCCA
The DNA here is from genome assembly GCF_001660625.3 of Ictalurus punctatus. NCBI lineage: Eukaryota > Metazoa > Chordata > Actinopteri > Siluriformes > Ictaluridae > Ictalurus > Ictalurus punctatus. The sequence continues at coordinate 7,396,485 of NC_030441.2, forward strand.
ACGGGCCCCCTATGACGGTGACTGCAATTAATCTTGAACCAGCACTACAGTTCCCACTTCTCCAACACTGGGTGCAGGACACAAAGCTGGCACACTGTGTACCTGTCTGAAAAGCTGGGATAGAGGAAGAGTATAAAAAAACTATAAGGACACCTCGGCTGATTTAGGTGCTAATGACATGCATATAGGTCATTGAGTGTGAGTGTGTTTTTAGAGTGAATGACTGTATGTAAAGCTCTAGTTTATGTATTTTTACTGTCTGTCTGAGCTGGACTGGACAGATAGTTGCTATATGAAAGGAAAATATATGAGAGCATCCATAGAATAAACAAAAGGCCATTAGATGTGAATATATTGGAATCTATTAGTAGTTGGCTGGGACAGAGAGAAGCAGGGATTCAGTAAGTGAAACCATACTAAACCATTGTTCAGCATCTCAGATCACCAAGACACACAAGCTGCTACAATACACAGCAGGTTTTATGTATGTATGTAATTATAGCTGCACAGTTAGTATACAGGTTGATGTATTTAAGTTTTCAAAGCATACCCCAACATTAACTAACAAAGATAGAGTGACGAAATGCGAAAAAAAAAAAAAAAAAACATGGTTTCTGTACTGAAGTGATTGTGTGTGTGCGTGTACGTGTGTGTTAGTGTTAGAAGGCATATATGGAGGGTGAGGGACTTCTCTCCTGCTACTACTTCATAAGTAAGTCTCTCGTGCCTTCCGGGAAGGTGTCATCTTTTTGTACAGAATATCCAAACATTATTTATTTTTGTACAGCCTGTTAAATATAATCTTGTGGCTTTTTTATTATTATTGTATTTTTATTTGTTATTATTATTGAAATAACAGAAGGATGTAGATTATATTGGAGTATTTATACAATATTATATATGGTCTTAGGTTTATGAATAAAGTATCACATTGACATGTGAACTGAAATCATTTGTGTGCATTGATTATTCATCTACAGGGTGTCGGAAAATCAGGAACCAATGGGAATATGTCGAGTAAAATCCTTAAAAGCATGATACAGCGGTTGAGACTGCGTAGATCACTAAATTGTATTGGAAAAATAAATCTCCAAGAATCAAACTAACGACTTTACAAAGACCCAAATATCACAGAGGACTTGATGCCCCAAACTTTCAACAATATTACCTCACTAAACAACTCCAAATAAATGGATAAAACCCGGTCAGAAAAAATAGATTTGGCTAGATGTGGATCATATAAAATCAGACCGAGCATTCATCAGATGCCACCTATGCTTCAAAAGCCCAACAATTGCAGCAACTTTAACAGCTTGGTGGATTTTTTAAAATAAAATTATAAATTCAACACTGCAATTAACCAAACACACTCTCATATGGCACAACTCTGACTTTGCAAACACAGTGAAGATAACAAACATCTCCACATGGGTATAAAAAGATATTTATTAAAGAAGGTATTTATTAAAGGTATTCTTAAAGACAAATGTATAAACAACATCATTTCCATATCTAGCCAAGAAACATGGAAAATGAACATTTCAGATCCATTATATGCTCTAAAATCAAACTAAAAGCAACACATTAGACCTCCCCCTAGAACTAATAAATATCTCACCACCAACTATGTAAAATATATAAAATAATATATAAATAACATCCAAATCCAACTACTCAATTACCATACCATGTAAAAATGGGAAGATGTCTTAGCAATCACACCCAGAGAAGATTTTTGGCCACAAATATTACAGAACATGACCCACATAGCTAGTCTGCACCTGATACAATACAAAATAATACATAGAACTTATTACACATAGGATGTATAGAATGGGCTACGGGCAATCCAATATCTGCACGCAATGCACACAAAATAAACCAGACGATTACATAGATTTCATATGGGATTGCACGCCAGTTAAGCATTTCCGGGAACAAATTGAGGAAATATCTAATTTTCTAAACAGCACCATCCCACTCTGATCTTCACTATACTTAGATTTACATCTGGGATCAACATCAAAAAGGAAAACACAATAGTTATTCTTACTGGGCTAACCATTGCCAAGAAAACCATGCTAACAAACTGGAAATCAAAGAATAATATTAGTATCGCACATTAGAAAAACCTAATAATGAAAAAGCATAACAATGAAAAAACCACAATTACACATGTAACATTGACAGAAACCAAAGTTGGCATTATATAAATTAACTCAACCGACTTTACAAATACTACTTTTTTCAACCTCTCCCATACCAATGACAGAAAAAGAAAAGAAAAAAAAATATATATATATATATATATATATATATATATATATATATATATATATATATATATATATATATATATATATATATATATATATTATACACAAGTCATTTGTCATTTCAATCTAAATAATGAATACACCTGGAGAGGATGCCAGTCCATTGCAGGGGACCATGCATACACACATTTACACACTCATTCATACCTAGGGGAAAACATAGAGTAGTCAGTCCATCAAGTGGCAGGTTTTTAAGAACTTTTGTGAGGAAAATAATAAGTTTTGGGAGGAAACCAATATCCTGAGCTCAGGGTCAAACCAGGGACCCTTGAGCTGTGAGGTGACAATGCTGTGTGACTTTCATCGGGTAGACATGTACTGTATATTAAAAACTCTGTACTGCAAAGGAGATTAATTAAACTTTCACGTTTGCATGGATTAATTTCATGTTTTTTATATTGCACATACCATCAGATTAAACACTATACAAGCCAAATAATTGCATTTAAGACCCAATATTTCACAGTTTTCACCAGTATGCATGTAAAAGCAAATAATTTACACTTACTGAAATAGAAGAAATGAAATGAAGTGAATTTTGAAATGAAGTGAATACACCGAAATACTACTTCTTTATGCATGAAATTCAACACTGTATGATTCTAACAGGAATATGTGTATACCGTGGGCACAGGCTCGCCCAAAACTGGACTTTACACCAAGGTTGTAAATAGTTACTATTGGTTTTGTTGTTGTCATTTTTGTTCTCCACACCATTCTGTGAAACTCTGGAGACAGTTGTGTGTTAAAATCCCAGAGAACAGTAAATTCTGAAATACTCAAACCAGCCCATCTGGCACCAACAACCATGCTACAATCACAGTTACTGAGATTATATTTCTTCCATAATATGATGTTTGATGGACAAACTAAAGCTTTTGACCTGTATCAGATTTGCACTGCTGTGATACAATTGGCTGATTGGATAACTGCATGAATGAGGGTATATCAGTACCCAAAATGATCAACACAGTCAAACTTTCAATGTCCACTGTGCTGTGGTCTATGCTTACAGGAATCAAGTGCACACTTTGAGGTACAATGCTCCTAATTAATCTCTATAAAACACTTAAAATGTTAGTTTGTTGCTCACTAATTCACTAATATTGGTGTGGTTTAACATTTGAAGGTTACTGTATGCCAAAGGTCTGGGACAATTTAGCTCCACTTTTCAACTACTGCCATGTTGCCCACCATATGTACGTACAGTGGGTTCAGAAAGTATTCGGACCCCATCACTTCTGCACAATTTTTGTATTGTTGTTTTATAGAGTTATTAGATTTAGATTTGCTTTACATACAGTCCCCTCTGAAAGTATTGGGAGAGCATGGATATGAGATGAGAGTTTAGGATGTCAGCTTTAATTTCCTGGTATATTCTAGATTTTTTACATCTAGATGTGTTAAACATAACATTGATTACACAGGTAGAGGTTGACTTGCTATGGCATTGGTACTGCCTGTCACACCTCCTCCATTGCCCATAGCATTGCCACTTCCTTCAGCCTTGCCACCATGCCTAATGCAACCAAAACCATACAGGCCTCCCCAGTGACTAAGGTTGTAGCAAGACCCACTGGCACTGTTAATGCATGCTAAGTGCCACTGGTTCCATATGGCATAGTTCAGCTGCAGGGACATCAGCTGGGTATCACCACTCAATGTTTCAGTCCTTTAACCCCGGAACATCTCCTGACAGCAGAGAAGTGTCAGGGATGTCTCCCTGCAACTAGTGCTTGGGTTAGATGTTACTACCCCAACACGTCTCATTTCTCCTCACCCAGCTGCTCCTCACCCAAAAGCTGCTTTTTCAGCCTATTCAGCCAGTTCTTTCAGGGCCTCCTTCTGGTTTGCTCCAGTTACCCCCATGTCCCTCAGGGGGCAATGTTAATGTTCCAACAAAGCTATGGCATAACGTTAACCCTACATCTTTGCACACCTGGATTTGAGCAGTTTCTCCCATTCTTCCTGGCAGATCCTCTCAAGCTCAATCAGATTGGATGGGGAAAATTTGTGGCCTGCTATCTTCAGGTATCTCCTTTTTTGTGGAGTTCAACTGGCTAGGCCACTGAAGGAGATTCAGAGACTTATCCCAAAGCCACTCCAGCATTGTTTTGACCTAATTTGGCCTAATCTGAGGTTGTGGGCACTCTGGAACAAGTTTTCTGTAGGACCTCTCTGTATGCAGGGATGGTATTGGTCAGTTGATGAGCAGCTGCTGGTCTTCATAAGATGTAATGCTTGGAGTTTAGTCCCTAGATTTAAAGTTTTGTCTGATTAGGCCAGAGAACTGTTTTTCTCATGCTCTCAGAGGCTTTTAATTGTCTGCCATATTACTTTTGGTGGATGTGTCTTCCATCTAACCACTCTACCATAAAGACCTGATTGATGGAGTATTTCTGAGATGGTTGTCCTTCCAGCAGGTTCTCACATCTCAGCAGAGAACATCTGAAACTTTGTTAGAGCAGCCAATGGATGTTTGGTCACCTCTGTGACCAAGGCTTTTCTAGCCCAGTTACAGAGTTTGGCTGGACCACTAGCGCTAGGAAGAGTCCTGGTGTTCCCAAACTTAATCCTTTCACAATGATGATGCCCACTGTGTTCCTGAGAACTCTTTAGAAATGTTTTATACCCTAGTTAAGATCTATTTCTCTACACAATTTGATCACAGAGAAGTCAGTGGAGTTTGTGGCTTAGTTTTTGGTCTGATATTCATTGTGAATTGTGGGATCTTTCCAAATCGTGTCCAATCAAATGAATGTGTCCAGGAAATTCTAGAGACATCTCAAGATAATCAAAGTAAACAGGATATGCCTGGGCACAATTTGGAGTACTTTAGCCAAGGGTCTGAATACTTAGCAAAACCAAATATTTCCCTTTTTTAAATCTTCTTCTTTGTCCGGCCTTTTCCCATATCCACTTGGGGTTGGCTCTCCTAATCTTTTGTCTCCAGATTGCTCTGTTCTGGGTCGTTGTTGGTTCTATATTCTCTCTATCAAGGTCTTTATTTATAACAGCCATCCATATAAGGCAGGGTCTTCCATGGCTTCTCTTTCCTGTACAAAGCTCCAGCACTTTTCTGGTCATGTGGTATTCTGGTTTTCTCGTCACATGTCCGTACCATCGTAGACGCTCTTCAGTCAATTTTTCAGGTAGTGATCTGACTTTGATATGAACTGCCTTGATATATTGGTTTGGAACCTTATCTAGGAGTGTCACTCCTGCAGACCATCTCAGCATTCTCATTTCATTTACACTTAGCTTTTCTGTCTGCTGCTTTTTAAGTGGCCAGTATTCAGCACCGTATGTTAAAGCAGGTCTCACAAAATTTTAAATAAATTTGAAAAAAAAGGCATTGTGGATTATTGTGTGAATTTAATTGCCAAAAAGAACATTTTTAGTTTTTAAATTGAATGATTTCAGATGAAAGGTGTGAATTCTTTTTAAACCCACATTTCAGATTGCTAGTTATAAAAACCCATGCAAAAGCAGTACCTACTACACAGTTTGAAACAACATGAGGACTTAGAGTATAGACTGATGCAAAATATACCTTAGCTAATATATAGTATGGAGAGGCAAGTGGAAACTGGCAACTAACAACATTTAAACTTGTTACTTGCTTTATTTATTTATTATTAATAATATTATTATAAATGAATACATTTAATATTAATATTTTTCCCAAAAACCTTTTAATTCTTACCTGGCTGACGTAATACTAGCCACTTTAAACTAGTTGTGCTGCTATTTGAATTGAAGTCATGTTCCTATTTTAAGGCTAAAGCATTTCTCCTACCTTAAAGCCTTTCTCTAGCAGCTGACTGCATCACTTTTGAGTTTAACCACCAAATGCTACACATTTTAGGTCGCAATAACCGTAAAAATACTTGTAAATATCTGAGGTTTTTATGAATTTGACTTAAAGTATGCAATATAACAGATCAAACATGGTCTAAAGTTGGTATTTCATCCTGTTTCCTATTGCACATGTTATTTGGCAGATTGTGTTCACAAGGAGGCAATACCACACATATGAGTGAAGTGAGTTAGGTTGCAGTCCGAGCTTTTTTCCCCCACTATAATACTAGTGTAATTTTCCCTGACACATTAAGTGAAATTGCACTGTTGATGAAGCTGAAATAAAACATGAGACACAGTGGCTGCAATCCAGATCTGACTGTAATTGTCATTTTCGTTGGCTGGGGTTGGTGTGGAGTGAAGTGACCAGTCAAAGAGCATCTGCTTATTGTGGTCTCTTTTCAATGACAAAACATGGCTGAGGGGGGCTGTCAGTAATTGTAGCTATACTCAGTGGTGGAAATGGCCCAAATATACTGGGGGGACTATAGTTGGGGATTTTTTCATTTATTTATTTATTTATTCATTTATTTATTTATTTATTGCGGGGGTAAATATAATTTAAATATAAACATATGAATATAAGCAGAAATACCTCTACAATATCTAATAAGAATACATTTATTTCATATCTCCTCCCAACAATATGCTTTCGTGAGTGTAATGACAGGCAGATGAAACGTCAATGAACAACATTCATGAAATATGTGTGGCACAAAACAAACACACTCATCATATTCATCATCTTCCATATCACAGCCCTCTGCCCTCTCACTCCTAGCTTTATTGCCAGGTGGTCCAAAGTAATTTAATAGAGGGTTGTTTTTTTTCATCCAGACCAACTGACAGTCTCTCTCCCCTAAAAACACTTCTCTCTCTTTCTTGCAGCCCAGCCCCCACCCGCTACTTATAAAATGCACATACTTAGTTAACATACCTAATAAAATGACCAACAAGTGAATATAGAACATAATAGGTTTTCTAAATTCAGTGTATGCAATAAGGTGGCAACTTTATGCAATTTGGTTCAGATAAAGACTGTCTTAAAAGTCTTAACAATAATCTGTTGGGGGCATAGAGAGAGAGGGATAGAGAGAGGGGGAGAGAGAGATTCTTATTTAGTATAATGTGGGGGGGAAATAGAGATTCATGTCAATGTTTTTTAAAATCCTGTCTTATACTGCTTATGCAAAAAAATATTTATTATAAAATGTTACTAGCTACTTTGTAATGGTGGTTTTCTGCTGTAATTTTTACTTCATTTTGGGTGTATACCTTTTGCCCAGTATTCCCAGGATTGAGGACTGGATTGCATGCCCAGGATAAAGCAGACAATGAAGATGAATTAGGAGATTTTTTTTTCTTTCACATCCTGTTATTGAAATTTGATGTCTGCTATAAATAAGCATGCTACAAATACATAACTTTTAAATGTGTCATTGAGGATGAAAGTAAAGGCCTTAACCAATGGAAATATGTCCCAAATTCCCAAACAGGATTTCCCAAATTTCCAAATATGTCATCATAAATTTGCATACATTATTTATATGAGAAATAATTTCAGATTAATAGTTAAGAGACATGTTTATTTCAGATTATATCAGTGGGTCAAAAAGTTTACATACACTGTGTTAGTATTTGATGGCATTGCCTTTTAATTGCTTGAACTTGAACCAAACACTTGGGGTAACCTTCCATATGCTTCTCACAATACTTTTTTGCACAACAGTCTTTCAGACCATGACTAGCCCTTTCTGGACATCCATGATGTAGACTTACTTAAGATCCACAAACTTTGGTACTAGATGTATTCTACTTCTTCACCAGTACCTTTGTCTTGGGGTTCAGCGGAACCTTTCAGACCAAAGTTGGTTCATCCATGAGTTAATTTGTGCCTCGTTCCTGATGCAGGACTGCGGTCTGTGTGGTCCCAAAAAATGTATATTTGCGTGCAATTGTTTGTACATATGCTTGTGGTAACAAATTGTTTGTACATGGTGGAACCAGATTTGTGGAAGTCCACTATAGTTTTTCTGAGGTCTTGGCTGAGTTGCTTGGATTTTCCCATGGTTTCAAGGGCTTAAAAGGCACTGTCACGCATTGTAGGCTGAGACAGAAGCAAGTGCAGGTAGGCAGATACACGTCAGTAATCCGAAGGGGTAAGGCAAAGTCCATGGTTGATAAACAGGCAGGGGTGAGGCAGGCAAACAAACAAAACTAGGCAAGGCAGAGAATGAAGGTCGAGAGCAAAAACAATGGTCAAAGTCACTTTGGAAAAACACAAGAACTAAGGCTTGGATAGAGAGCAATTCAACTGAACGTTTACTTCGCAAAGTCTTAATGTTCCCAAAGTCTCTCATATGCTATGTTGTGAGTGTGTGTGAGATTGGGTGCAGGTGTGTGTAGTTAGAACTCCGGAGAAGGTGAGTGTGTGCATGTGTGGGAAGTGTAGTCCTTAGCAGCCATGTTTGTAGTTAGCGGTGCCTCCTGGGAAACTGAGTTACTGTTTGGCTGTGATATGACAGTCACGAATAAAAAAAAGCAATAAAATGTGCAAATCAAAACCAATACAATACTGTAATGGAAACAATTAAACAGGCAAATTAAACCAATTCAAATTTGTAATGGAAACCATTAAACATGCAAATAAAAACTAATACAAATCTGTAATGGAAACCATTAAATGTGCTAATCAAAACCACTACAATACTGTAATGGAAACCATTAAATGTGCAAATCAAAACCAATACAAACTGTAATGGAAACCATTAAATGTGCAAATCAAAACCAATACAAATCTGTAATGGAAACCATTAAATGTGCAAATCAAAACCAAAACTGTAATGGAAACCATTAAATGTGCTAATAAAAACCATACAAATTTGTCATGGAAACCAATAGAAACCACTAAATCCTAGTGAAATGTGGCAAATAATAATAATAATAATAATAATAATAATAATAATAATAATAATAAAAAAACACTACATAATGGAAACCATTTAGTAATGGTCTTAATGGTTATCAGCTGATTATTTGTAATGGTATTTGTAGTTGAAACCATCAGAATTAATTTGATGGTTTCTATTGGGGTTTTTTTTTTTTCAGGAGGCAATAAACAAACTCTCATTCTAAATATAGCTTAGACTTCTGAGACACAAGGGTGACTGATCATCCAGACCTCGCCGTAAACACGACTTGAACGTGTCCTGTTCTGGGAATGATCGTGAGGTTATTCAGTGTTCCCTCGAAGACTGTAATTGAGCATTTATCTGTGCTTTCTCTGATGGTGGAGCTGCGCGTCGTGACTCTGGAGGCGCCCACGGTGTTTTGTCGAGCTGGACTCTCAGTCACAGGCGCATCCTGCCTCTATCTCTCCACGACTGAAGAGTCACTTCATCCACAGGGGGAGGGAGCTAAGAGCCTGGCAAAAAGGAAGGAGGGAAGCAAAGAAGTCAAGGGACACTTTTTAATGGAGCAGCAACACGTGGACCTTGGTTTAGTCTTCTTTTGGATTCGATCTTCATTTATTACCTACTGACCATCAAGTTTCCATCGAGCCTGGGTCGTGTTGTTTCTTTCTGTACAGATTAATTCATGTTTATATTATATTTATATATATATTATATATATATATGTTTAGCAAAGTCTGAGTCGTCGTGCTGTCTTATGTGCGGTGTTGGGATCACTGTGCTACATTTCCCCATCTGATTGGGGAAAAGGCTGTAGGGAAAGGAAAAAAATGGAAAGACTCAAAACGACGAGTTCACAGACGGGATGGAAACTTTTAAGGGAGTCGCTGCTTCTGTGCCTTTTTGCCGGTAAGCCTCATTTAATCAGAGATTAATTCTACAGTGTGGGTAATAAATATATACAGCAGTCAAGTAGATCTCTGAGTGTGTTATTTAAAGATTTTCCGTTGTCTCGTGAAAACTCTTCCAACGAACAGCAAAAGTATAGTGATCATTGTTGCTCCACAATCTGATACATTAGATTAGATACATTAGACATTAGTTTTTGTAGGATTTCTACAGTATATGTAGATTAGATGTATATTGTTTGCTCTGTCATGCAGCCTACTGAGAAGCATAACTCGTAATGTCTGGTGTTGTAATCCTAAACTTGACACCCTGATTGAGATTGCCTCTTCCTTCATTAATAGCTCAATGAAGCATCAATTAATAAGTCTGTAATTCCAGCGCATTGCTAAACCCTTATTCACAAGACACAGTCGCAGGGATGGGGGTTACTCTGGGGGGTAACATTTTAAAAGGTGCCTGAAGCTCTATAGGCCCTTTTGTCCTGATCCTGTTGGCTGACAGGACCCAGAGGAATGAGCAGGACCTCCTGGGGACCACACACGGTGGAGCACACACATCATCAACCACACACACATCAGTCACATACATTTAACTGAAGGGGGTTGGGGGTATTCCGCATATAAACTGGCACCACCTACACAAGGCACAGTGCATCGTTTACCGTTTTCTTTTTAGGGGTTCATTACGCTTGTGGCATCGCTTCCGACGGTTCAGTCAACAAGGTTTAGAGATGTCAGTAAACATGTTTGTTTACATGGAGGGAGACACATGATCTCAAGAGAAATTTGCAAGCAGACTTAATTTGTTGGAACTCCTATCAATAAAGTCATACAAAGTTGCAAATGCTATCCCATCCCTGACTTGTAAGCTTTGTATTTCATACAAGACCGTGTGAGACCAAATGTTCGCAAAGTTTTAAGTGCCTACGTTAATTTTGGAAAAATCCTAGAGAACTCGAGAAAATCTCACGGAGATGTTTTTCTATCCATAATCTAACAGTGCTGATCCAACTAATTATGCACCTTCACTCAGAATCTTATAGCCAAGTGTGGTTTTTTTGCAAGTTGGTAAATCTCCATATCCATGGTTGGAAATGCAAAGCCAAGCCTAATTGAGCTGTCAACTCATTGAAATGAATGCAAACCATATGGGTGCTCATAATTAGCCCAGTCTTACCAACCTTTGCATCTGGCAAAAGACCTTGTAAGGGTTAATATAACAACCATCCAGCACGTTTAATGCTGAAGTATCGTTCATTGGATTAGACCAAATGACACACCATTAACCATTAACATACCATTACACCAAAACAAATGCCAATGAATAGTCATTGGCTTCAAGAAAAATAAACAAGGCTCCCATCAGCAAAACAGTATTTATAGCAGCAACTGAGTCTAAGTACAAAAAAAAAGGAGAGATTAAAGCAAGGAGCACGATGGCTGCAGGACCAGACTAGTTAGTGCACAGCATATGCAAGCTCAGCAAGAGAGAAGAGGGTGAATAAGTATAGCATGGTTGTGTTTAGAACACTGCTGGCTCCTTAAGTGCAACTCATAACTGAAGCTGAACATCTGGAATAGACAAGAAAACTGTAGATTATGTAATATAAATACATTACATTTATGGCATTTGGCAGACGCCCTTATCCAGAGTGTATTGCATTTATCTAATTTATACGATTGAGCGGTTGAGGGTTAAGGGCCTTGCTCAAGGGCCCAGCAGTGGCAGGCTGGCATTGCTGAGATTTGAACTCACGACCTTCTGATTAACACTTCACTTAACTTGGAGTAAAGTGCAAATTGACTTGGTCATTGGATTTAAAAGATCAGCTTCAAGTTACGTATTTTGCTTATTTCTATAACTTTGTAGTAACTATTACTTCAAGTAAAGTCTCTTGTTTTTACTTAATGTGACTGTAGTGTTTATAACTTTAACCTTTAGTCTTTGTTACAAAATGCTCCCTCGTTGGCAGAAATTTCAGTCACGACCATATGGGCACATTTTTGATCCCGATTTTTTTTAAAAATACATTGTACCCACAATGCTGAGTTTATTTCGGTGGATTAAAGGATTTCCTTTTGGTTGCTGAGATTATGGTTATTTGTAGGCATGCTGGTATTTATCTTTGTGTTTGTATGCAATTACAGGCCATGGAGGGGCTCAGTGCAGTGGCTGTGTTGAGTACTGCTGCGATGGAGTGCCTCCCTTCTGCTGCTCATACTATGCCTACATGGGGGATGTACTCTCGTAAGTACCCAGTGAAATGCGCATAACCACAGACACCCATCTCCCCTGACATTTTACTCTGTCCTGCTGTTACCATTAGGTTGAACTTCGACCTTTACTAGCAGCTGTTTTTTTAATTGTCATGTTTATGGATCTGAAACCTCATTGATGTCCAGTGTGCTGAGACAATAAACATTCCTGACTAGCTCTTTACTACAACAAACTGCCTATAGGGATTTTTGTTCTGTTCTGTTGCCAAGTCTGTACATGGTGCTTCAAAAGATTTTCTGAATATCTTTAACTTACTTTTATAGCAGGGAGAACCATTAAAGGTTCTGTTTAATGTTTTCATATTAGAAAGGGTAACAAGTAGAACACTCTTAGGAAGCCAAGAACCTTTAACTATTCTTGAAGGGTTTGTGGTTTCTGTAATAATTACGGTAAGGTGTAACTTACAGTATTTATGTAAGTGTGTATGTATCGTTAATGAAATGATTAGAGTCAGAAAGGCAAATCATACACTGAAGGTTCTTTCACAAAGGTCCATACACTTTATTCCAGGCCAGTGAGTGTACAATATACGGGCAGAAATTCTCTGTGCAACACTTTAGACATGTTTGGTCAGGTTTGTTAATCATGTTTATTCCAACATCCCGCCCGTGTCTCTACCTTTTTTGAAAGTGCTCTTTCCTGTGACACAACAGTGTTGACCTCTTGCACACAATAACAAAGGATTAATTACTTACAAGAAGCAAGTACATTTCAGCAACTTGGGTGACGTGTTTGACGTTACAAAAGCGCTGATTGACTTGGGGGATAGAAAGACCCAGATAAGTCACTGATGTTTCATTATGTTTATTACCAATACATTCAGTCAGCTCCAAAATTATTGGCACCCTTGGTAAAGCTACTTTCACACTGGACATTTTTGCTCAACCAATGGGACATGCACCATAATCCTAAGGAAATCGACTGCAAGGCAGGTGGAACGCTCACACTTTTTACCTCCTGATCGTCTGTGTGTGGCGGGGGGGTGGGGGGGGGGGGTATAACAAGGAGAACAGTGCTGGTTGGAAAAAAAAGTGTTGTTACTGTGTAAATAAGGTGCTTATAGAGATGTCCTGTCAGGTATTTCAAGGTCAGTATTTTAATGTTGCAGTGTAACTGGAGATAACAATGTATGTTAAAAATGTGTTCATTTCGGGACACTCGTTATTCTCCGATGTCACAGACCAGTCCCACTTTAATTTTGGCAGTGTACATCTTATCTAAGTCTGGTCTAAATCTTAATTTCCTGTCTCCCAAGCCGGCGCTCAGGCAAGCTGCCACCTTTAGACTAAGGGTGCTTTTACACATGGCCATTTTTTTTACAGAAAATCTCTGGAAAAACTCTGGACTTACAAGTCCAGTTAGTATTGGCTAACAAACTAACCTAGCTTGCTATCTAGATTAGATTTTAGAGTTTTATTTATTTATTTATTTTTTTTTTTTAAATAATAAAATTTCCTTTATAGTACAGATTAGTTTAACTCTGACCATGAGGAAATTGTTGCCTTTAACATCACTTTGTGCTTTTCAAAAAAGTTTGGAAGTGCTTCCCTGTGGCACTAAAAAAAGATACCAATGCTTTTTAGAGGTGTGCAGAATGTATCTGCTTCCCATAGAATTAAATGTAAAACATGCGCTTACGGTTGAGAAAAAAAAGAAATGCAAAGGCAGCATAAATGGTTTTTTTTTAATTAAATTTTGTAATTACCAGCAAGTATAATGCCTTTTTTGCCTATAATCAGTTGTAACGTTGTGTTAATTACTGCATGATCATGGCGTGAGCCATTTCCTTAAAAATATTAGCACAAAGTCATTGCGGTTAATTAGCTTAATCTCACACTGAATATATGAAAGAAATGTAACCATTAATTGAAGCAAAAACATTTCAAATCACATTAAAAATGCATTTTTTAACAAAACCACATGTCACACTTATTGAGAAAGAACGCTGAGATCAGTCTTCAATACAGAGTCTCTCCAGATTTGGATGTATGTTTTGGATCATTATTCTGCAGGAAGATCAAACCATGAGTCAGTTGTAGCTTCTTGGCAGAGGCAGAGAAATTTTCCTTAGAAATTTTCCTGGTATTTTATGGAGACCACGATGCCATGTGTCCTAACAATGTTCCTAGGTATTTTGGAGGAAAAACAGCTCCACAACATCACAGATACTTAACAGTGGGAATTGTGTTCTTTCCTGTATAAATATCCTTCTCTTTACCCTAAACCCACCTTGATTATTTGTTGCAACAAAGCTCCATTTGTGTCTTATCTGACCATAGAACCCGGTTCCAGTGAAGGGTTCATTACTGCCTTACAAACTCCAGACACCTATATTTCTGGTTAGATGAAAGAAAATGTTTCCTCTGATGTGCCTCTGATGTTCGAATATTTTGTTCTGCAAATCCCCAGCCATGATCTAACAGTGAATATGTGTATTTTCAGATGTGTAGCTATTTTCCATGTTGATGAATGACTGAGAGAATTTGCTGCTGAGACCAGTTAGCACAGTTGTGGATAGAGTTATTTGACACTGATGTGAATTTGATTAAATATTGTTTTTTTAAATAAATAAGCAAAATCACAATTGATTGGTGTAGTAACTGGGCAAGAAAAATATCTTGTGCCATATAGGATAATTAACAAGTACTTTGAAGCTCAAAATGGAAAGGTAAGAAGTCAGTACGTTTTTTTTTCTCTTGTAAATTTACTTGTGCAATAGTACTCTTTTTCTATAATATTTCAGAAAATAAAAAAACTTTGAAAATAGTATTTAAGTACAGAAATGAAGTACAGTTCTTTAAGTGTTCTCCACCCATAGCCATGATTACTGCATATGCATAGCCATGACTTTTTTCCTTCACTTTGTTTACTATTTTTACTAAATTTACGTAAATACATTTAGGATATTTAATAAAGCATTTACTATACAGTCATGGAAAAAAGAAGGTACACCCTCCTTTGATTCTATGTTTTAATTTATCAGGGTCTACATAACAGTTGTGTGGTCCTCACCAACTTCTATAAACAATGAGTGTTTTTAAAGTAACTAAAGTGAGAACAAAAATAACAGAACAGGTTTCAAATATGTCGTCATTTTTTCCAAAAAGTAAACCAACATTCAGAAGCCAGGTGGGAAAAAATAAGCACGCTCTATAATTGAGTAACATGTAGCACCACCTTTAGCAACAGTAATTTGAAGTAAATGTTTCCTATGGGAGTTTATCAGTTTCTTCCATTGTTTTGGAGGAATTTTGGCCCACTCATCTTTACAACATTGCTTCAGTTTATTGATGTTTGAGGACATTCATTTATGCACAGCTCTCTTAAGATCCCTCCACAGTATCCCAATGGGGTTGAGGTCTGGATTTTGACTTGGCCATTCCAACACCTTGATTTTTTATTTACTCTTAACAATTCGTATGTTGATTTTCTGGTGTGCTTGGGATCGTTGTCCTGTTGCATGACCCAGTTTTGGCCCAGATTAAGCAGCTGGACAGATGGCCTCACATTTGTCTCAAGAATATTCTGGTATAAAGTGGAGTTCAACATTGTCTCACTAACGGCAAGTTTCCCAGGTCCTGTGGCTTCAAAACAAGATCACATCACCACCATGCATCACAGCTGGTATGAGATGTTTGTGTTGATACACTGTGTTAGGTTTCGCTGTGCATGATGACCAAATATCTCCACCTTGGACTCATCAGTCTGAAGGATATTGTTCCAGAATTCTTGTTGTTTGTTCAGATGAAATTTTGCAAACCTGTGTTGTGCTGGTATATTCTTTTTGGAGAGAATGGGCTTTTTCCTAATCACCCTTCCATGAAAGCCATACTTGTTCTTTTTTTTATTGTGGTATCATGAACATTTAATGTGCTTACAAAGGCCTGAAGGTCACATGATGTAGCTCTTGGGGTTTTATTTATATCTCTGAGAATTAAACAGTCTGACCTTGCGCTGAATTCACTGGGATGGCCACTCCTGGGAAGATTGGCAACTGTCTTGAAAGCCCTCCATTTGTAATCAGTCCTTCTCACTGTAGAATGGTTAGTTTCATATTGTTTTGGGATGGCCTTATAACCCTTCCCAGCCTGATGAGCAGCAACAATTGCTTCTCTGAGTACCTGAGTACTCCAAAACACCAAATTGCCCAAAGTTCTGCTTTTATAGAGGTAGTCACACTTCTTGATTTGTGGCTAATCTTGTGCATTTCATTAGTTTCTAACAACTGGCTGCTAATTACTCTGACTGTGAAAGTAGGAAGGGTATATTTAGCTCAACCCCCCCCCACACACACCACCACCACCACCATTTCTGAATGTTAGTTTACTTTTTTGGGGGGAGGGGGGAAATGACTACATATTGAAATCTGGTGTGTGTGTGTGTGTGTGTGTGTGTGTGTGTGTGTGTGTGTGTGTGTGTGTGTGTGTGTGTGTGTGTGTGTGTGTGTGTGTTTCTGTTGTTTGTTTAGAGAAGTTGCTGAGGACCACACAGTTCTTATTTAGGCCCTGGTAAATAAAAACATAAAATTGGATTGTGTACTTTCTTTTTCCCATGACTATAAGCCTGTATATCTCATTTCCATGAGGTTATCTAATCTAATAAAGATATTCTGAATTCTGTGTACTGTATGTCTACATGTTGTTTATAATGCAGTGCTGATACGCCTCTTCTCCTTTGTTAACTATTCTAGGGGAACGGCTATTTCAGGGATCGTGTTTGGAGTAGTCTTTCTGATGGGAGCTGTGGCAGCCATATTTTTGTGCATTTGCATGTGCTTGAAGAATGGCCGTGGAGCCAGAGTGGGCGTCTTCAACACATCATACATCAACACAGTGACTCAGGGCTATCCAGGTAACAACATCACACTTCATTACACTCTTTACAGAACTGAATGACTTATTCCATAAGGGAACAGTGCTGTTAAGGATGAACCGATAGTGCTTAAATGGATGTTTTTTTCTATATTGCTCTGTAGCTGGCATTTATGTTGTTATATTAATGTTTTGCTGTCTTTCACACACAGGACCACCACCTCCCTACAGCTTTGACTATGAAATGTATCCCCCAGATCTTCAACCTCCTCCATATACCCCAAGGCCTCCAAGAACAGCAAACTACTCCCCACCCCCACCTTACCCCGGCTACAATCAAAAATAAACGTTCGTTATGCCCACACTTGAGAAGTGGGTTGGAAAACGCTACTTATGATATACAGAGCTGCATTGGACAGAATGACAATGTTACAAAATATTAAAAGTTGCCTCTGGTACATTGTGAGTAAGAAAAATAACTGAACTCTGGGATATTGTGTCTGCATCCTGTACATTCTTATGGCCCAAGGCCTTTTTTAATACGATTTATATTAATGGGGATGTGGATCATTCCCAGTGTTTGTATACGTTGACTTTTTTAAATGGTTTGTGTGTACATTTGAAGGAATATGCAGGTGGTCTATGGACACTTGGATTACTCTCTGACACAAAATGTAGAAGCAATGTCATGGATAAAGCCATGCTCTGTTTTGGGATTATGACTCGAAGAACAGTTGTATCTATTTCATGATGAGCCATATTGTTCACATGCAGGACTTTGTACTTTAATATGTGAATAGAAACCAGATGATATTGATGTCAAAAGAGTATAAGCCTGTGAAATTCAATGAATACAATGACTGTGAGGAAGTAGCGGCTCAGTGGTTAAGGATTTGTTCTACTGATCAGAAAAATGAGCAAGGCCCTTAACCCTCAACTTTTCAGTTGTATCTTGTCTCAAATGTAAGTCGCTTTGGATGAAAGCGTCAGCCAATTAGCAAAATGTGACAAATGTAATTGATTGAGTGGTGTGCTCATAAAGAGAATAGAAAACAAATGAACTTTTTGTTAAACTCATTGGGCTACATAAATATACAATGATGTCAGGAGTATTGGCACCCATAGTAATAAAAATGGTTTTGTTGTTTATCTTAAACTGAACATATGAGAGAAATATAATCTTTCATGTCAGGTAAGATAATTTAAAGAAAAAGAATAAACACCCTTTAAATCTGCGTGAACAGAATGTATTTTCCATGTATTCTCATTCGTGTTTAAATGCTAAGCATTTCATCCGATACGCCTTTGTGGATGGACGGTTGTGTTTGTGGGGGTTACCAATGTGACTATGTATTTCCAGATTCGATGCCGAGATGCCTCAGCACTCATGGATGAATCATGTCCTTCTGACACAAACGGTTGTTTTTTTTGTTTTTGGTTGCATTTCAGCACCAATGTGGCCTGCACTGTATCCTGCTTAACTCCATCCATCAACTATTGTGATTTCTGCAACCCAACTTAATATGTTTAGTTTGCAAATGAATTGGCTACTAATTTTCCCCGAGCTCTTCACTTCATTGCTCTGTTGCATTGTTGCTAGCAGCTATGCCCATTGCCTTCTCTACTTCTGATTCAGTAAAAGCACTCACTCCACTTCTATGAGACTAATCATCAGAGTCATCTCTTCCTACAGCTCAGCTGCAATGCAGAGAAGAAGCTTTATTTCTTCCCAGTGGGCTCTGCTGCTATACCTGCTGCTCATTTCACTCCTCACTGCAGCCGCACAGGAAGATGATGCTTAGCCAGCTGTATTTCCATAGCCTGCAAGGTGTGCTTCATGTGTCTCTAATGGCATTATACTTCCGTTGCGGCTCGGCTCTGTAAGTTCATGTTACAAATTTGGGTATTGACCATGACCATCATCCAGATACATTAGGGAAGTACAAACAGCTCTCTACCCAACCTGAGAATACACAAAAGTCTGGGAAATGAACAAAGATTCAACAGTTCACAGATATAACAAGATATAACAATAGTTACCTTACGTTCACACTAGTGATCATTTGCCGGTGTCATGACTAGTTTTCTCTTGTGGGAATCTTAGTTTCAATATGCAGTCCCCTCTGGAACTATTGGAATGGCAAGGCTGATTCATTTGTTTGTGCTATACAATAAAGATATTTGGGTTTGAGATCAAAAGATGGAGATGAGACGAGATTTTAAGATTTCAGGTTTTATTTCCTGGTATTTACATCTAGTGTTAAACAACATAAAACATAGAACCTTTTGTATCAAACCACCCAATCTTTAGTTGAGCAAAAGTATAGGAACAGATAAGTCTTGAAGTAAATTAAAGTAAATAACACTTAATATTTGGTTTCATATCTCTTGCTTGCAATAACTGCATTAAGCCCTTGATTCAGTGACATCAGCAAATTGTTAGGTTTTTATTTTGTGATCCCTTTCCAGGCTTTTACCTCAGCCTCTTTCAATTGTTTGTTTTGAGGTGTTTCTCCCTTCAGTCTCCTCTTCAGGAGGTGAAATGCTGGTCAACTGGATTAAGGTCTGATGATTGACTTGTCCAGTCTAAAACCTTCCACTTTTTTCCCCTGATACAGTCCTTTGTTGAGTTGACAATGTGTTTTGGATCATTGTTTTGCTGCAGAAGTTCCTCTCGATTAATTTGGATGCATTTCTCGGTAAATTGTCAGACAAAATATTCCTGTAAACTTCTGAATTCATTCTGCTGCAACCATCATGAGCTACATCATCAATAAAGATTAGTGATCCTGTTCCAGAAGCAGCTATGCAAGCCCAAACCATGACACTATCAGATAAGAGTGTTTGTTTTGGATTATGAGCGGATCTGTTCTTTCTCCACACTCTCTCCACATTGCAAATTCCAATCTGGCTATCCGATTCTTACTCCTGATGACTGGTTTTCATCTTGTGTTATGTCCTCTATATTTCTGCTCTCAAAGTCTTCTTCGAACAGTGGATTATGATACCTTAACCTTTACCCTGTGGAGCTCATTGGTGATGTCACTGACTGTTGTTTTTGGGTTTTCTTTCATAGCTCTCACCATGTATCTGTCACCAGCTGTTGTTGTTTTCCTTGGTCGACCCATTCAGTGTCTGTTGCTCAGTGCACCAGTGGTTTCTTTCTTTTTCAGGACACTCCATATTGTTGTATTTGCTATGCCCTAAATTTTGTTTGACACACCTGGGTAATAAAAACCCTGTCAATTACGTGTTCCAATATTTGTGCTGGCCTACAAATTAGGTGGTCTGACACAAAATGTACTATGTTCTATGTTGTTTAACACGTCTACGGATAAATACCAGGAAATAAAAGCTAAAATTCTAAACTCTCTTCTCATATTCATCCTTTGATCTCAAACCCAAATGTTTTCAGTCTACAGCACAACAAATTAATTGGCCTTGACATTCCAATAGTTTTGGAGGGGACTGCATGTGCATATATACACACTCACCATCCACTTTATTAGGAATGCCTGCACGTTCATGCAATTATCTAATCAGCCAATCATTTGGCAGCAGCACAATGCAAAAAATCATGCAGTCAAGAGTTTCAGGTTAATGTTCACATCAAACATCAAACACACAACAGTTTCTAGACTTACACAGAATGGTGCGAAACACAAAAATAAACGCCTTGTTGATAAGAGAGGTCAGAGGAAAATTTCCAGATTGGTGACTGGAAAAACAGACCATGATAGCCTCAGATTCCTGTTCATGGCTGACCCAGTGTGGGCTCATGCTGTTGTTTTCCCTCTGACCTCTGTTATCAACAAGGCATTTCCACCCATAGAACTGTCACTCACTGTTTTCTGTGTAAACTCCTTGTAAACTGTTCTGTGTGGAAATCCCAGGAGATCAGCAGTTTATGAAATACTCAAACCAGAACATTTCAATCCATTAGGAAATACTCAAAGCAACATCCATGCCACAATCGAAATCACAGAGATCACACTTTTTCATTCTGATGATTGATGTGAAAATTACCCGAAGCTCCTGACCTGTATGCTCATGATTTTTCATTGCCCTGCTGACAAAGGATTGGCTTGTTAGACAATTGCATGAATGTGCAGGTGTTTTTAATGAACTGGATGCTGAGTGTAAGTGTGTGAGAGGTGTATGTGTGTGAGCAATGGCTTCTATGGGGCATCATTTGGAAATTAGGAAATGCCAAATATACAGTGCCCTCCACTTATATTGGCACCCTTGGTAAATTTGAACAAAGAACACTGTGAAAGATTTAACCATTTGATCTTTAGTTTAAAAAAAAAAAAAAAAATCACAAAAATACTCTACTCTCATGGATATCAAAGAATTGCAAAGAAAACACAGGTTTCTGAAAAAAATCTTTGTTAAATATATGTGTGGCACAATTATTGGCACTGCTATGAATTCATATGAGAAAAATATATTTAAAGTATATTCCCACTGATAGTTTACAATTATTTAGTACACTTGGGTGACTAGGAACAGTGGTCACAGGGGTATAAATATGAGGTAACAAATAGGTCAAATTCCCTTAGTCATTCATAACAATAGGTTAGACCAAGGAATATAGCTGTGATGTGTGGCAAAAGGTTGTTCAGCTTCTCAAAGTACGAAGTGGCTAAAAGAAAATAGCACAAGCATTGAAAACGCCCATTTCCACCATAAGGGCAATAATTAAGACGTTCCAGTCAACTGGAAATGTTATGAATCAACCTGGAAGATGAAGTCTCCCGAACTACAATCCGAAGTTACCTACATCACCACAAGCTGTTTGGAAGGGTTTCAAGAAAAAAGCCTCTACTCTCATCCAGAAACAAACTCGAGCGTCTTCAGTGTGCAGACACTACTGGAACTTCAAATGGGATCGGGTTCTACGGTCAGATGAAACCAAAATAGAGCTTTTTGGTAATAAACACCAGAGGTGGTTTTGTCACACACAGAGAGGTAGCCATATGGAAAAGTACCTCATACCCACAGTTAAATATGGTGGAGGCTCTTTAATGTTTAGGGGCTGTTTTTCTGCCAGAGGACCTGGACATTTTGTTAGGATACATGGCATCATGGCCTAATATCAACAGATATTAAATGAAAACCTGACTGTTTTTGACAATTACCCAAACCTACATCAAAATCAACACAAAAATGGTTTACTGACCACAAAATTAAGCTCCTGTCATGGCCATCCCAGTCCCCTGACCTGAACCCCATAGAAACCCTGTGGGGTGAACTGAAGAGGAGAGTTCACCAGCGTGGACCTCGAAATGTGAAGGATCTGGAGAGATTCTGTATGGAGGAACGCTCTCAGATCCCTTGTCATGTATTCTCCAACCTCATCAGGCGTTATAGGAGAAGACTCAGAGCTGTTATCTTGGCAAAGGGAGGTAGCACAAAGTAATGACTAAAATGTGCCAATAATTGTGCCACTCATATATTTAACACATTTTTTATAAACCTGTATTGTGTTTACAATTGTTTGATATCCATGAGAGTACAGTATTTTTAACAAAATGTAAAATAAAAGAAAAATTCACAGACTTCTTTGCTCATATTTACCAAGGGTGCCAATATTAGTGGAGGGCACTGTACCCTTATGACATGAGTTTTGATATTAGTAGTGTTTTTGAAGTGATGATGTGTTGCCTTTGGCAGACTTGGCAAAACTTAATCATGTGATCCAAATACTAGAGTCGTTAATAGGAGGTATAAACATGTGATTTATAAACATTTGTTGCCACTTAGACAAAATTGTATTTATACGCATCAACCCTGAAAGCTAAGTCTGAGTCATGGCTATATTTTTGTATGACAATTAAAAGAAAATATAGGCAAATGTTCAGACCTTTTTTGCAGTGGCGATCCTTAGAAAATAATTGAGGTGATGGAGTATTCTTGGCAATTTGGGGGCACAAAAAATACCAACAGAGGTGCAAATAATTAACACAAATGATATGTATTTTATAATAATTACTTCTTTCATGATTTACCTAATTGGAATACTGACTTACTTGCATATTTTCATTCAAAGATCGGTTTAATTACACAAATAATAAACCTTTCATTCATAGCCTTTTTCCTTCCATCCATTTTCTGTACCTCTTATCCTACACAGGGTCACGGGGAGCCTGGAGCCTATCCGAGGGGACTTGGGGGCACAAGGCAGGGGACACACTGGATTGGGTCATAACCTTTTTCTCAGGATAAATTTAACAGTCTAACAATCAGTATAAGGAAGACTTTCTGAACTATGGCTAATTAAACATCCATTCACACTACATTTAAATGCAAGATTCTGGCAATAAAGTGTCTCCTTCAGTCTCTGCTTCTCTCTCTCTAGCAAATAAGCTTATAAGATTGAGTTTGAAGTCACTTGAACTTTTTGTAAAATGCCCACCAAGCTTTTTTTTTTTTTTTAAATTAAGATTAAAAAGTGAACCTACACAATTTAGGCAAGGCTATCTATTCGATCTGGGTCTATGAAAAGCAATTTAAGTGGACTTAGTTCCAGAAAGAGCTGGATTTACCAGCCAGGAGAATTTAACCTTGTCATATCAATTGTTCTCTTGCCACGAAAGCAAATGTCCCCAGAGAAAACACGGTTATTGGACTAGATATTTGCTGCAGTCTCTGCTCTCTGATGGATCACCACACAGTGGCAGCAAATATCAGCAAAGACTTTTCGCACATTGCAGGGACATGTCTCTGCACCAGTAAAATGCATTTTATGGCATATAATCGTTAAATCAAATACATTTAGTGGCTAGAAAACTGGGTGCTATCAGTTCAAGGAAGCTTGTGTCTAAAAAATGAGAGAGATCTGAGTGAGTTATAGAGAATGGATTATCCCCATGTAGGATATTGATTTTGAAAGAGACTGAAATGAGTGAAGTCAATCTAACCTATGAGAACTGAGGACCCATAAAAAAGGACACCCCCCACCCCACACACACACACACACACACACACACACACACACCCAACATCCCCCGACACACAGAGGCTTTCGCTTAGTAGGCTATTCAATTCCATAAACTTTGGAGTCGACTCTGATTCAGATTCCAATGGATGCAGAATCAATTGACTCACTGGAACCGATTCAAAGAGTCGATTCTGCATAATATATTTAGGCTGGGTGTCTTTGACGATGAACTCAAACTTTTAGGTCCATGTCTGAATAAACTAGTACCAATGTTACAGTCTAATTCTGCTAAATTTAGTACCAATTCGATTGTGAGAGCTAGATAAATCAACTTATTTTGCTAATAGAAACTAATCATTTTTCTTATTTTTACGTCAACATCTTAAGATGGATAGTTGTCAACAGTCTCAAAATAGGCCTATTTTAAGTAAGATTTGTTTCGTCGCCTAAATTTTTACTTTAATTTCTGTGGATGGTGTGAAGTGAGGTAGTCAAGCAGTAACGACGGGATCTCGACGTCACCTCGTCTGGGTGCGAAATCAAGCCGAATCGAGTTCACTCGCGTAGAATCGACTCACAGTGCCCAATGCCAATTCGGATCGGAGATTCGACTCTTTATAGAATCGTCTCCCAGTCTTACCAAATTGGTCGGTCAAGTGACGCTGTGTGCAGTCTCGCCCTTATACACGCGTCCACTAAAAGCACGGATAAACCGCTGGCGCTCTGCAACTGAGAGTTAGAGATTTAAAAAAAAAAAAAAAAAGAAGAAGAAGAAGAAGAAGAAGAAGAAAAAAAAACATTCACTGAATATCAGAAACCTCGGGAAGCTCTTTAGGAGAATGTGGGATCGTCGGCTTTTCCTGTTATTGATGGTCGCGAGCTCGGCTCTCGCGGTGGAGGTAAGAATAAGGTTGTGTTGTTGTAAATGGGTGCGCCGTGTGTCCCAACCTGTACAGCCATACTGGTGTTCAATCTACAATTACAAGGTTTAACATAACTACAAGGGTCTTTAAACTATTTCCTCGATGTTCTCAGTAAACCACTCGGATAACTGAAATACAAACATCACTGCAAACTGTGTTCCAGTAACAGTATGTTTAAATGGCTGTGCTGTAACCTGTGTCTGAGAGATTTCAGCGGTCTCAGTGCTGGAAAAAAGATTTGTTATAGGCTAACCAGCTGACATGGCGTTCTTGTGAATAAAACATGAATTTGAACCTTTTTTGGGCATTTCTCCAAGACTGGGCTTTATTGCTTACATCGAAGCATGAGAAATATCTCCTAAAAGGAAGCTGACATTGAACACCACACTTCACTTATTGTCCAATTGTTGTGGGTTTTTTTTTTACAGAAACATAGCGAGCCGAGCTGCTCTGAGACGCATTTGTAGAAACAGCCTAAAACATGGCGTGTGTGTGTTTTCCTTTAGAAACTGGGTTTATTTCAGGGTTTGCTGGTCGTTCATGCTGCTGTCTTCACAACTGCGCAGCAGGCGTCCTGTTTTCATTTATAAATAGCAGTGCTGTTAATGTGTGAGGTGGGAAAAAATGGCAGTTTATTTGTTCTGTGAGGGAATTGAACGGCAATACTAGCTCTTCTTTGCCATCTATTTGTATATTGTAAATCTACAAAGGACTGTTTCCTGAAATAAACGCGTCACCCACACAGCCTACCGTGGACTGGGATTTGTTGGATGTAGCATACCGAATCAAAGATGGCGGCGCTTAGCAAACTGCAGTAAGCTGTGCCTTTTCACTTCAGTGAGACTCTGAGAAAGAGAACAATAGTATTTACGCCCAAGGTGTAAAGGTCTTCTACAAGGCCAAGTTCTCGACTGTAACAAGCCACAGACTGTTACATGGTATGGTTATTACTGTTAATACACCAGGACTCAAGAAGCTTGTCATGTATTTGGCCTGATTCTTCACTCATATCTTTATATGCATACTTTACATTCTCCTGGCTGTATTGTATTGTACACTCACTACACCAGCAACAAATCCAAACACCATGGGGACGAGTGAAACAACAGGCTTTTCAATGTTGTACCTCAGACAGAATGGACCCGAGCAAACAATCGGCGCACACAATCGATGAATTTTCACCTTTTCTGAAAATGTACCTTTCTATGACCTTGACAGTAAATGTATGTATGTTTTGTTCATGGCAGTGGGCATCTTAGCATTTCTCTGATTTAATTGTGCTTGTAATCAACTAACAAGCTTAGGTGTCTGAACCTGGGTAATAGGGAGAGTGTGTAAGTATATAGGCCCGAGGCTGTGTTAATTCATCCCTAATGCTGACAGTTGGGTAATACCTCTATATCATCAGGCTGTTAAAGGCACGAAGCCTTAAGCCGGGTTCATGCTGTACCTCGATTTGATCGTGTGAGACAAATTTTGAGAAACCTAAAAAATTCCTGTAATCCTAGGTCAAAATCTGTAATCTTTGATCGCTAGTTTGACGTGTTCTCCGACAGCTGATTAATAGCCGTTTAATAAATTAATACATTTTTCCTTTGATTAAATTCTGTAAGTGTCAGAAGATTTGAGGCACGGTCCTGTAGTCTGGTTTCTCCTAATCCGTACGAGTCGTTTTCCGCGTCTTGACTTTCGTACAGTCTGACATTAACGACAACTGAGATCCTACAGTGTGACAAAGCTTACAGCGAGGATCGTGTTCATACAGTCCAATGAGCAAGAGTCTCAAAAGACTATTAAAACGCACACAGCGTGCACCTGGTTTTAGTCAATATAAATGATAAATAAAGTGAGAGTTCTGTTGAAGGTCAGTTAGCTAGATTGAGGGCCTCGATTCATCACCCCATGTAAAACCTCATTTTTGTTATTTAAAAAAAATCATTCACAGAACTACTACTAGGAATATGTTTCTTGTCAGATAGCTCGTCGTATTTAATATGTTTGTTTAAATATTTAATTATGAAATGTAATGAGATGTATTTCTATAATCGGACAGTATGCATTTTTTGCTAAGGTACAGTATCTTGTTTAGTATGGTTATGAAAAAAATCATAGTCTTTAAACTATTGAATTACTTGCTTTAATTCACTACGTTTCATTTTCGTCTTGCTTTCAGTTCCTCGTCATAGAAAATTTTGTGTACCATCAATTGCATACTTTGTTGCCAACTATTAGAATGCATCATAAAAATGGTCCTTCCTACGTTTGCTTTTGATAACAAGTCGTGGCTTTGTTCTGTGTGATCTGCCTCCGCTTTGTGTTTTCTTTTCAATTACCCTTGTGGTGTATTGCTGTTCATCCACTTGATTCAGTGCTGTGGCTCTGAAAAGGTCACATTGCCTACAGTGGAATGGAAAGCATTCAGAGCCGGTCACTGAAAAAGCTTGGTGTTGAATAGGCAGCTTTGTTTGGCTACAACATGACTTGTCAGCAGGTGAGGGATGTTGTGTCTGGAGTGAAGAGCAGAGCCATGGCTATGCCATTATAGCCATGGCCAGTTGGCCAGGATTCATCCCATCTGCACTAATGCACCAATAATCGTTTTAGATATTGTGTTATTCAAGACACGCATTTCATCCTGTACACGTTTTCTTACCTCTGTCCCACATTTGGGAGGAAACTGTCCAGGTAGATTTTGTGCCTTCCCAAGATATTGGCTATGTTGTTGGGTGCCTCAACTTGGTGAAATTTGTTATCAATTCTGTTCACTACATTAAAGTAAAAGTTTTTTTTTTTTTTTGGTTGAACATGGCTGGCTAAATAATCAGTCAACTAGCTAGTTGTTAGTCAAGCCATTGTTTGTTAATAAGACCGTCTATACATGATTTCAGTGTTTTTGCAATCGTTGCAGCCAAAAATGCTTAATCTTGCTGCTGCTTTTTTGTTTTTTCCCTTCAAAATTTGCAATGCGCTTTGCAGTTTTCTTTTTGGTGATTTTTGCGGAAAACAACTCTAATTGGTGAAAAAGTTTTGCACGGCCTTTAGTCTGTTGCTAAACGAGACCTTTTAGCTGTAGTCCTCTTTGATGCACGTGAATCGTAGAGGGCTTTAGCTGAATGTGAATCCTGATGACGTGTCTCGGTCCAAATCTGCAAGAAAATCAAGGAATCTCCTCCACAATATTTAAGGACTGATGAGAGCTAATGCCATGTAAATGTTCAAGTTGTGTTTTAATTGATGTGCTTGTAAGTTATGAAACACGTACACAAAAATCTTCTTTGTGTGATAAAATGTTAGGCTAAACCTATTGGTCCATGCCTAGTCTGTATCAGTGCTAGATCTGTAGCTGGATGCAGGTGTGGCTCTGTTTAGTGCCCTGGAGAAAAAACCAGGAGGCCTAGCTGGCTGTTTTCATTGGGTAGATGATGAGATCCAGGACTAATGCAGATCCTCCAGTGGTCCTGCTGCCTTGGCAACGGAGCTGCAACCAAGTGCAATCAACCGTGCAGACATATTGAGACAGATGTCTGTTTCTTCTGGGGTTTGACCTTCACAGTCAGCTGTGAACAGGAAGTGTGATTAGTGCAAAGCTCAAAAGCCCCAAAGGGGCCTTATTCCACGTGGAAGCCACAGACCGGGTAACCTTGGCACTATGACCTGACTACAGGTAGCAGCAATACAGGTTGAGTGTTACGGCTCATAGGATATCAGAGCTCGAGTTAAGATTCCTTTTGAGGAATCTATCTATCTATCTATTTATTTATTTATTTATTTATTTATTTATTTATTTATTTTTACAGTGTATGTATTTCATGTGAATTGAAGCATTTTACAGTATAATGGAGCCTGTAATGGATGCTATGAAAAGAGCATTTTCTTGTGCTCTGATCACAGGTTTATGGTAACAGCATATCTGTAAGTGTAGGCCAGCTTTCCAAATATATGGGGCGAGATAAATATAGATGTACAAAAACATACAACCTACATCTTTACTCTGTTTTATTCTGTGTCGTAAATAGTCTTGGTGTGTGTGTGTGTGTGTGTGTGTGTGTGTGTGTGAGTGTGTGTGTGGGCTCCTCCCTTTTCCTCTGCATTGCCTGGTTGTTGTAGCACCCAGGCCATCCCTCGGTAACCACCTCTATAATTACCGCTCCCTCGGGTAGGAGTGATGGCGATGAAGTGCTGCCTGATGATCTTTATCTGCCTTTTCATGTTCCTGCTGCTGTGTTTTGGGGGTTTTTTTCCATCGCTCTTCATCTGAT
This sequence comes from Ictalurus punctatus, assembly GCF_001660625.3. Classification (NCBI taxonomy): domain Eukaryota; kingdom Metazoa; phylum Chordata; class Actinopteri; order Siluriformes; family Ictaluridae; genus Ictalurus; species Ictalurus punctatus. The sequence goes on from NC_030441.2 coordinate 7,425,716, forward strand.
ACATTAACCACAAGTGGAGAATTTCCATCGCTCGCTCAATCCTATTTAGATTGTTTAGTAAGGATTATTGCAAGTGCATCCATCACCTTGGAAATATGATGATGCACAGTAAAGTCTCATTGTAGATTGATATAAGGTTCACACACGCGCACATACTTTCTATCAATCTAGAATTATACACGTACATTTCTGTGCTGATGTTTTACCCCATTCTGCAGGATTTATATAACTTTGTCACTTTTATGCTTTGGTGTTTTTGCATGATTTAAGCTTTGTTTTTCTGTATGGCTTGTAAGTGTGCCTAATTTCAGACCACTTGTGAAAGGGTGGAGTGACGGCCACTTGCTACCCGTGCAAAGCTATTCCTGCTTCTCTTTCCTGTTCCTGTCTAGGGAAGTTCCTATATTTGTTTGACCCCAGCTGGTGCTAAGACAAAAAGTGTTAGTCATTCTTTGCTTTGTGTGTGTGTGTGTGTGTGTGTGTGTGTGTGTGTGTGTGTGTGTGTGTGTTACTTATGTGCTGGGATTAGCTGAGCACCAACCTAATTCTGCTTTCGACTTAACTCACAAGTGGGAAGTCTGAGCTCAGAATGGTGTCATTTTCAAGCTGAACACTTTCACGCTATGAAGTGGGTCTGCGTTGTAGATTTAACCAAGGTCTGCGTTGTAGATTTAACCAAGTAATGTGTGTGTTGATTGATCAACACACACAGTAAAGTAAAATGATATTTTATTTACTGTCTGTGTGTGTGTGTGTGTGTGCAGCCGTGCTGACCTCTCCTCGGGCTTGAGGAGACCTTCCCGACTTTCCCAGTAGGAATTCCGAGTCAAGTGTTTTCTTTGGGGGGTTTTTCTAAGCTGGAAGTCTGAGAATTCCGAGTTAGAAGCTTTAATCCAGTGAGGGTTGGTTTGACTGCAGCTTTTCATTTGAACCAAACAGCAGGCACACCTGATGGTCAACAGCAGGCCAACAGATCAAATGATTTAAAACAGTGGAATCAGGCACCTGCTTGGTTAGAAAGAAAAAAGCAGGAAGAGTATTTGCCTTGGCGACAGAAAGAAGCTGAGCTCGTTTAAGTACTCGCTGTCAGTGTTTTTCACTACACTACAAGAAGTTGAAAATCCTTTAGCTATTTCAGAACAGTTTTGGCAGAATTAACCAATGTAATGTCTGCTGTGTTCCCATAGCTAAAAAAAAATTAAAATAAAAAGCTAGTATGTTATGCCAGCGTTCCAGGTTAAAAGCATTCAATTCAAAATCAAGTCAAAGGCCTTTTCAGTTCAGTGACAAAGTAAACGAGTCCGCCTCCGTCCACCTCTCTGTACTACAACACTAAATAGCTTGACTTGTGTTTCGCTACAGTGACTGGAGGTCAGACAACGAAGTCAGACCCGGTAGCATTTCTGGGAAATAGTCCCTGTTGTTGTCCCACGTCTCTCCTTACAGATTTTGGATCGTTCTTCTCTTATCTGTCCCAGGCTTGCTAGAAATGAACATTGATTTCTTCACACAGTTTGTTTGGACTTTTGTGTAATCTTTAGCCCAGCACATCTGTTCTTTTTGTTCGTAGTGTAGTAAGCGAGAATAAATTATCTGGGATAAAATGTACTAGGCACCGTACAGCACAGTGATAAAATAAAATAAAATCCTGGGAGCGACTTTGTTATGGTGGCTGGAGCGGGTACAATCTGAGCAGTTACTGTAGTAATCTTTCATAAACAGAAGGCCAGATTCAAGCGTTATCCCAGACCAAATATGTGACCGGCTTGATTCGGCAACCGAGTGCAACTTTAGACCCTGTTTACACGACGGCGTTTTCGTTTTAAAATGAAACCGATCCTCGGCCACACTGGGCATTCGCATACAAGTGTAAACAGGAAGTCGGTTGTTGGTCCAAACCGGCGTTCCTTGTAGGGCTTACGCCGCTCGAAATGAGATTTGTTGGCGATTTCTCTAATCGTAGCTCGCCTCTTGCGCATGTAGGCAGCTGCAGTTTTATACAATACAGAATCTAACTCCCCAGTGGTTGCTAAGTGACAACAAAGCCAGCAAAGCTTGCGGTTCAGTCTCCGTGCTGTGTATACGATCAAGGCAGCGTAACGGTCATATGGTAAGGGCTTGACGAATCAGGGAAGGATACGAAATGATCCAGAAGAACGCCGCGCCTTCGTTTTCAAAAGTCTTCGTTTTGGTCTGTTCACACTGAAACACGAGCCTGGAGTTTTCAGACTAAAACGCGGTCTTCGGCGTTTCCAAAAGTCTCGGAGTAGTGCAGACGACAGGTGTAACCGTAGCAACAACGCACACTAGTGTAAACAGGACCATTAAACTGGTCTTTTCTTCCCAGTATAGCAGTGTAGCTAACACAATACAGGATGCAGTCCTGCTTTTGTATGTGTCTTTGTTTTGTTGCTTTTTTTTTTTCTTTGTATTGTTAGTCGTTTTCGCCTGAACTGCTATTTTAAGCCTACTGCATAATTGTGTTTAGAAAAAACAGAAGTTTTCAGTTGTTATTCTCCAGCATTACAGAGTAAGTAAAGTGGTAAGTATTCAGTCATGTTTTTGATTTATAAAACATATCAAGGATGTCTGGGATTTTATCTACAGTACAAAGAAACAAGAACTGCAAGTTCTCCAAGAAGCCTGGAACGTCCTGCCAGCTACCTTTTTCTTGTAACTGTGCACAACAGTGTACCTAAGAATTTATATTATTTCAAAGGCAAAATGTGAGTTGATTTTATTTTATTTTATTTTTTTTATTTTTTTTTTTTTACTTTACTGTTTAATGCAGTAATATTTTCATTGAATTGTTTTTGAAGGTATCTTTGCTTAACTGAATTTTCTGATATTTTTGTACAGTACTGCACTTGGTACAGATTTAAAGCTAGCTGGAATACCCCAGATCTTTAGAGCTAGAGAGAAAATGCTAAACTGCCTGACTTTAGATCTGTGCAAATGGGCAACCACTAGAAGATAAATGGCCACCAAAACCCCCTCTTCCAAATGGGACTGTGAGGGGTGGGACAATGGATTGATTGTGCAGCACTGACGTTATGTTTAATTGGGGGTTGGTGAGGCAGCAGTCAATGTCTGTGGCAGCTCACAGCTTTACTGTCTCGGTCACGTTGGTTCACATGGTGTGTGTCGGTGGGATGGTGAAGTGCGGAGTGGAATGTTGGCAGGTGGAGCGAAAACGAAACGCGAGTCTGATCGCCCTGTAATCACCGCACTGCACACCCACCATGGGGATCCGGTCGCAGCAACCAGCAGTGGTTATTATTTTGCATGCACACACTCACACAATGAAGGCTTATCAGAACTGCAAGTGTGTTTATTATCTACCGCAAACAGACCGAACCTTCTGTCTGTGTTCTCCATTTTTTTTCTCTCTCTCTCTGTTTCTGGCTTTGTGGATTATTACTTGCTCTTTCTTTATCTTTTTCCATCAGTTTACTTTCCTACACTCGTATAAAACCCAAGGTATTTACCCTTTCATCACATCGAAGGTAGAAAGTCAGTGTTGGAGATTTTCTGCGCCTCGTCAGCTTTTAACCTGCTCAGACAATTCGTTTCCGTAATACCACCATCACACTGGCTACTACTCGTATTCCTTTACTCTCAGTGTCCAGTCTTCCATTCTCTCCGATTCATTCTGAAAATCCACCAGCTTTCAAGTTCACAGAAACATGACCCTAGTCTTTGAAGCCGGGGATTACACACTAAGCCTTTAGCATGCAAATCAGCAGATGGTAGGGAAATTCATCATGGTTGTGGATGAGGACGTGTTCTTCTCAACAATGACCAATGTGTGAGACACTGGTTCATAAAATTCTCTGTGGATCAGTAGTGTTCAAGGCCATGGTTACAAGCTGGGTAATCCATTTAAAAAAAATTTAAAACCCCTCTGCTTTGTTTACTGTTGATGCTGAGAGCAGCCATGTTGATATGACCTCATGTGCTGAACTCGGAGCTGAGGAGACCCTCCTTACTCCTGAGTAGGAATTCCAGGTTTTGGGGGTTGTTACATTGTAGGGTGCTGATAAAGTAACCTATAGCTTTGTCACGGTATGCTGTCGCTTGGTAGAATACACAGAATGCTTGGAAGGTAAAATATGTGTTGTGGTTAAAACTAGAAAAGAATTAACTAAAAGCAAAGAGCATTAGGTCTTCATATGGTCTTGTTTTTGTACTCTGTACAAGGAAGTTTAAAGTTTATTAATTATTACCTTAAACCTGATGACTCATGATTTCAAGCTTCTTTTTTTTTTTTTTTCTTTCTTTCTTTTTTCATCAGTCTTTTTCATTTATTCAGATACGAGATTAAGACCTTTTATGGAATCACAATTACACTTCATCCCTATATTATACTGAAATTTTTTTCCCAAGCCTTGCACTTCAGTGCGGTTTATTGGCACACTCCCATCACTTACTGGTCAAACGCCACCCACTGTTTAACCTCCAGAAGGGATAAATGAACAAACCTTTGTACTTTTCATCCATTTTTCCTGATAGATGTATCAACGCCAGCATCAGAGTACCGTGCTATCCGAGTCCTCTATCGGTAGGGAGGCAGGCACGGGCCTGTTGCCTTTATCTGATTGGCTCAAGAGCTTTGCCCACCAAGAGCAGCCTGATTGGCTCCACAGTGACCAGAGGGGGGGGTGGGGGGATTAGCAGGAAAGTAAGCAGATGGTTGAAACTGAATCTTCGAGACAGGAAACAGTAGCTACCCATGTCTACTCTCATTCTGTTCAGTTCAGCATGGGTTCTCCTCTTGTTTATTAGTGGACTAGAATGGTGTGGATTGTGAGTCAGTGTTACTTTCACTGTTGCAAACTAAAAGTTATACAAAAACATTTCCATGAACTGGAGTAAGAATAAATAAAATTTTTAATGAAATCTAACTTGTACAGTTTTCTGTAGTTTCTGCTTAAAATGCAGTGGGTTTAACTTGGTAATAATTCTGGACTAAATTTAGCCATAAATTGTGGGGTTTTGTACACCTCCATTACACAGAAATGTACAGAACTACAGTAAGAAACAGGCTTGGCTGCGTGACAGTGTTTTATAACGTGTTATTATTACATCAATAGAAATAATGGCTGGCAGAAAGTAAGTATATGCTGTGTGTATGATGTGTGGGAATATTTTTTTTATGTAGGGCTGTTTTTATAAAAAGCTATACACACATCACATTATTTCAATAATGACGCAGCTTCAAGTTCTATCATTTAAGATTAAACCCATTACCGTCAAGGTTTACGCTTTATCGCTGCACTGCTGTTCAGGAGTTTGTCTGCAAAGACTACGAAAGGCTTCGTGTTGGCAGCAACGGCAAAGCTTCAAATGCTGTATATTTCACACATACGCAAGCAAGAGAAACCTGATAAACAAGTCAAATGAATATTGAATATGAACATTTTTAATTTAGAGATTTAGACATATGTACTAAAGCAGGTTCTAAGCAGACTTTCCAAAGGTTACACTCTTTTTAATAAAAACAAACAAAACTCTGGGTTAAAAACAACCCAAATTTGGTTATTTTTAGTCCAATGGCTGGGTAAATATGACATTTAGGGTTGAACTAACTCATCAAGTTGGGTTGTTTCTTTTAACCAAGCAAATGGGTTGGTTTTCAACCGAAAGGATAGTTTCATTTTTACAAAAACCTATTTTTATTTCTTAAATGGGTAAATATTTTCAGGGTTATTTTTACCCTTTGGAAATGTCAAATATACCACATTATAAACAAATTTCAACATGGTATCTCCTTTATTTATACACAAGAAGGTGCTCTGAAATGTATTGCTAGAGCTGCTAAAATTGTGTGTGTGTGTGTGTGTGTATATATATATATATATATATATATATATATATATATATATATATATATATATATATATATATATATATATATATATAGCGAGAGAGATATATAAATAATATAGATAGATAGATATATACACATGTATACACATATATATATATATATATATATATATATATATATATATATATATATATATATATATATATATATATATATATATATATATATATATGCAAATATGCAAAACGTATGTATGTAAAATGAGACTTTGAAGTAAATGTTTCAAATAAGTCATATTTAAGATGAAATGCCAGATTTTGATCAAAGGAGACCAAAAGACTAACCCACGATCCAGTGGGAATTAAACAAGTAAACCAACTTAGATGGCTAACGAATATAGTGGTGCATTTAGCGTTATGTAAACTGCACTGTTCTGGAACATATTTCTGCTTATTTTCTAATGGTTTTATGGATAAATATATTGATGCGAGCCTTGTATCTCCAGATAAATCTGACGGTCTGTCCGTGTGAAAACCGCAGCGGGGGGGTGTGATTCAGCTGTTGGTGAAAATGACCCAGCCACTAGCCTAGTGTTTGGGTTACACAAAACTACCCAAGACTGAGAAAATGACCCGAAAGGCTCAAAAGTCATTTGGGTAGGAAAAAAAACCCCAGCATTTTTTTAAGGGTGTACTAGCGACTCCCGAGCTCAAATTCCAGGCCCTGTGTACTGCTAGAATAAAAGGTTAAAATGTTAATGTGCATAATACGAAATCATTCCAAGACAAGTCAGGTCTTGCAAACAGCAAAGCCCACGAAAATAATTTGCACTCAACGTTCCACTCCACAGTCCGCATCAGCCACATTCAGAAATCAGACACAAAATAATGACACGTTCAGCTTGTTCACAGAACGAAAAAGATTACAACAGAAACAAATATGAAAGCTAAAAATAAATGTGTTTTTTTCTTAAAAAAAAAAAAAAAAAAGAGTAATGTAAATGTGGAATAATTATAAATGGACACTCATGTCATTTAAATTATAGCATGAGTTGGAAATGTGATTAAAAGTTAATGAGGCTGGTTTTAGAGCTGCCAAGCACATTTTCATGTGAGCAGTGCCTCAAGCAGTCATGAAACCAAAGCATGAAATGCTATCTCTTCACAGTTTTGGAGAACTTTTTTGCTTCTTTTAAATCCTACAGGTTAAACACAACCCATGACAATGACAGCTGAATGAAATCAGGAACAAAAATGTGCTTCAGCCTATTCCCAGCAGTTTAGAGGCAGGCCGTTTCAGCAGAATGCAGTTTGATTCGAATCGTTTCCACGTCGCTGTACGATCCTTTACTCGCTTCACTGGAGATTAAAGCATAGAGTTACTTTCCTCAAGTACAGCTTCTCTGTGCAAAGTGCAAGGTATCGACTTGCGCTGCTCCTGAACTTTTACCAAGTGTAATTAGTTATAGGTCAGCACATAAAGGTGCTTGTAAGATTACTTTGGGTTGAAGCTATTGATTGGTGCAGGTCTATAGTGTTGAATCTCATTACATTGGTTTGAAGTGCTGGAAATGGGAGCAGTATGTTTAGAGATGTGCGCTGGCTCGTAGGTGTTCTTTAAAAATTCCAATCCTACCAACTCCCGCTCATTTCCATTCGCTCCCCCGGTTATTTTGTTTGTACCCGTCTATCATATCTTATTTCCCTAAATATAAGCAAATAAGTTATTTAAGTCGCAGTGACCCTGAGTAGGATAAAGCAGCTTCCACAATCTTTTTCTTTGGTTGGTTTTTTTGGGTCCTGCAGGATCCCTGACGCTGCCCGTGTCTGTCAATGTTCTGTCTGTCTCTGTGTGTGTGTGTGTGTGTGTGTGTGTGTGTGTGTGTGTGTGTGTGTGTGTGTGTGAGAACTCAAGGCTTTTCAGCTCTGTAGTCTTGGATGACCTTGTAGGACTTTAGCTTCCAAATCCTAATAAGTAATTGTCTGAGAGTGTGTGTGTGTGTGTGTGTGTGGGGGGGGGGGGGGGGGGGGGGGTGTTTAATAAGTGTATCACATGATCCTCAAAGTCCACTCTTTTCCTAACCTCGACTTTTAACAAAGGAGCCGTTGTTCTCTTGCCAGTACATTCAGTCTTCTAAAATGATTAAGTAGCACAAAGCATCACCTTACTCCCCTCTTCCCATCTTCACCTTCCCTCGCGTCGTTGTTTTTCTACAACACAATGCCGTCTTTGAGCAGCATTCTTCCTTTTCACCCGGGCCACGTTGGCGTTCACAAAGACATTCTCTCACAGGAGTTACACACTTAAGCTCAATGGAAATACTAGATCCAGTGAGGGACATGAGAGTTTAGGTTTGTAACCTGTTTAACTCCCTTTTTTAATAGTGAACATGGTTTTGGGCCATTTTACAGAAAGCTGTGTGTCTCAGTCTGGGAACAGCTTGCACAAAGCTGGTTCAGGAATGAATCCCACTGAAGGCAGGCTTTTCCTTCCTTTCCTAATCACGTGAGGGTTTTTTTTTTCTAATCCATCCTACAGAGACCCGCACCGCCCCTGTAGTGCTGGTTGGCTCTGCATTGGATCGTGTTCTAATGAAATTCGAGTGATGCGTGCACATCTGTAAGTAGGTACTCGTATCGTATACGTCGATATCATAGGTCTCGTCTCAGAGCTGTGCATTCGCGAGGGGCTTGGTCTTCCTTCCAGCCTTCCCTTTACTAGAGAGACCGTCTGAATGTTGGAAATGGCTGTACATTTACATAAATTGCACCGAATTCAACAAACCTAAGAGACAAACGTCTTTTGATTTTCTAGAGAATTGTGTGTGGCCTTGGTGCCGGTTAGAAAGTGACCTTGTAATAGTTTTTATCCTTAAGTAATCCAATGGAAAATGTTAGCAAACCTTCTCCAAGTGCACATCGTAATCACCGGAATCATCCAAGCAAGAAGAAGGCAAAGCTGGTGCAGTGGAAATGCACCTCTGTTTTGTCCTGTGAACATATCGGATATCTATTGCGTATTTTAATCCCTACAATGATTATTGATCCCTGCACCCAAATGGACGTCTTGCCTTTTCTCACTTGCTTTATATGGACTATGACATAACATAAACACTGACATCACTATGCAGGTTAAATTGGTTGAAAACTCGCTATTTAATACATGTGCACATGCCTAGTTTAAAACATGAGTGATTGGTGCGCTGTATGTAGCTATATCAGTTATTTTCTTTCAGTTTTGTGATTCTTTGGATGACCCGTCCCGAGTGCTTCGTATTCCTGCAGCACTCCAGCGCTGTCGTCCGTTTGCCAGAGTTAAATACCATGACTTATGTCATGGTTCGCTTCCTACACTAGAGCTGAATTACATTTCATTCAAACGACACTATGTTTCCCATAGAAATGAACCTTGAGAACAGTCTCCAGGAGCTGGTCTCTGTCGGTACGTTTCAACCCTGTTTCCACAGAGCCAGGGTCGACGGCAGTGCCACAGGGCAGACCTGGAATGCTGCAAACAAAACCCAGTGTGTTCTGGATCCGGGCCTGTGAACGCTAACACAGTGAACACAGTGTTCCGAGTGTATTGTGTTCATTCCTGACGAATGATTAAGGAAGGAAGGGAAAACATCCTGTGCGATTACGTGTGATAAGATGGGTGGGTAGAGCGCAGGAGCATGAGTAAACAGTGATGTTCATCCGGCTTGTCCCAGTTTTCCTCACTGTTACACAATTTAGCATAATCAGATGGATGTGTGCTCTGAGTAATGCAAAACAATCCTACAGTTTTCCTTTGCACGCAGCTATGACTCAAACCTTTGGCATGTGTGGACACGTATGGTGTTACGCACGTGCGGATCACTTTGATGCCAGTTTAAATAAAGTATATATGTGACATGATTGATGGCAACATTACTGTACAAGTAAAAGTGGAAACCTATTTCAAAATGGGTGGATAGCCCAGTCTAAAGTGTCTGTAAAACATGCAACTCCTACACTTCCTAGTTGTTTGTATGGTCCTAATGGTTTTTTTGTTTGTTTGTTTGTTTGTTTTTAAAATAAATGTGTTTCCAGATGCCATCAGAAGAAGGACCAGGCTTACTGGCCGAGCCACAAGTAGCCATGTTTTGCGAGAAGCTCAATATGCACATGAACATCCAGAGTGGCAAGTGGGAGCCGGATCCTTCAGGCACAAAGAGCTGCGTGAACACCAAAGAAGGCATCCTTCAATATTGCCAAGAGGTAAGAGCCAAAGCATACCGACAGATATTTAAGAGAGAAAGAAAATCTAGATAAAGGAAGCTACAAAGGAATAAAAAAGGCAATATGGAAATGGGTGGTGTGGCAAAAGCCTAAGGCTAAGATATAAAAATGGGTGGGGATGTGGTTTTCAGTGCAAAGACTGGGTGACGCACCTGAGTCAGCTCATAAAGGCTTGGTATATAGCTGATGAGTCAGGTATGCTGGATTAAACGAAACAAAATATAAAGGAGTAGGATGCTTTGTGAGGGGAGGGGGGAGTTATTGTCCATGACAATAGACCAAGTAGAGTGATGGAATAATTGGGATGGTGTAATTATTCAGAGTTTTTTTTTGTGTTTGTTCTGGCCAAAAATGCTTGATTGTTGCCGTGTTTTTGTTTTTCTTTATGGGGGGGGTTTGCGGAAAACTACTTTGAGACCTTTTAGCTGTACTCCTGTTTTTTTTTTGTTTGTTTGTTTGTTTTTTGAGAGCACAAATTCACAAGATCCTATAGGGACTGAGTATTGTTATAATATGAAAACAATATGCAACCATATGAAAAGCTGTGTGAGTTTCCTGTCTATTTTTTTTCTGGCCTCCCAAGATTCTGAAGGTTTGTTTTTCCCTCAGGTCTACCCAGATCTGCAGATCACGAACGTGGTGGAAGCCAATCAGCCGGTCAGCATCCAGAACTGGTGCAAGAAGGGTCGGAAGCAGTGTCGCAGTCATGTGCACGTCGTAGTGCCTTACCGCTGCCTCGGTGTGTACTCGTGTCTCTGTGCGCGTTTCAGTGTCCATGCGCATGTGTATATCTCCGTGTGTGGGCGTGTTTGCATTTGTTCTGCTGTTTCATGACCAAACCTACAATTCTATTTAAAAAATTACTTTTTAAGTACGTGTTTTTGTATTAAAGAGATAATAAAATAAGTGCTTAAAATGACTGGTTCTAAAAACAAATCGAAAAGGTGAGTTGTATAGCTGTTCAAAAAATTTGTGCTTTGTATTGTAAACCCATGCACACACTGCCCTTGGGAGTTTCCAAATCATGGAGTTTTGTTTCTGTTCCCTTTAATTTAATTTAATTTTATTGTTTTTGTTTTGTTTTTAACTGGTAAGTGGTAGATAATAAGCCTTTGGTTATCATACAGCATGTGTTTCAGTTGTGCTGAAGTTAAATCAAGTCATTTCTTTATTCTGTGAGACTTCCGCTGGTACGGAGTGGACAGAATTTGTGTGTGTGTGTGTATTTGGGTTTATTGTTTGTGTTTGTGTTTCGATGCGCAGTGGGTGAATTTGTGAGTGACGCCTTGTTGGTTCCTGATAAGTGCAAGTTCCTGCACCAGGAGCGGATGGACATGTGTGAGAGTCACCTGCACTGGCACACTGTGGCCAAAGAGGTGAGTGAGAAAACACATACCGACTGTCCAGGTTATTTTAGCTATATAGAACAGACACGTTGAGCTTAGTACATAGAGTATACGGAAGGGTCTGGAAGTCTCTTACTTCAAAAAGACCTTGTAAAAAAAGTAGACGGGGGAGGCAGCAATTTGCGTAGCAAGTACATTTGAAAGAAATAGCAGTTTCTCTCATTAACTCAGAGATTCATTCACGATTCATTGAACGTTTTCCATTTATTTAAGTTTCTAGAGGTTTATTTCGAGCGTTCATCCATGTCATGTTTGTAATATTTTGTAATGTGTACCGAATTCAACACTTTCTAAAATATTCCTAGAATATTGATCGTGTCAGTTTGGCTACTTGTACGCCTTGATCAGATTAACTCGAACATGATTCTAGCTGTTAGCAGCAGCATTTAGCTCAGGAAGAATATTCCCAACCCAGAACTCTTTGTATAGTACGTGAACTATAACCGGTCACAAACCGAACTGGAACTAAAGAACTTGTTTCAGGGTTAAAACGTAGCTGGTTTTTATCAAAGCTAGTTTAGAATTTTACAAATTGTAACGCCAAAAACGTTATGCCATCTTCTCTGCTTGGTTGCAATCCTGCTCCGCAGTGAAATGAGCATAAGTATGATCAGTTCAGTTTGCGATCAGAAACCAGCTATCGAAATGTCACTTTTTGGGGGTTAACCAGACTTTAAAATGCTGTAAGCTTTACTCAAAAGAGACTGAATTCCTGCCAAGCACACTTAGCCTTCCTCTGCATCCAAAAGAGAAACTGTATTTCAGTTTTGGAAAACTGAATTTGGGTGTCTTCATTCATTCGTCTTCAGTAAGAGCTTTATCCTGATCTGGAGCCTGTAACACTGGGCACAATGTTACAGAATTCCCCCTGATCAGATGCCAGTCCATCGCAATTCCGAACTACACATGATAGAAATGATCGAAATTTGTGAAAGCTTTCCTCCAAGCTACCTCACTTACTCTGCTATCACCAGCGATCGTAATTCAGTTTGCTGTACGCACGTTCACACAGATTAGAGCTCGCTGACACGCACATCTCTTGTTCTAAATGGTTTTCCAGTGAATTATCCCAATAACCATTATGGAGCATCTCTAATAAACAAAATCAGCCAATTATACTTATTAGATCAGTGCCATGATCACATAATCACTGATCATTCTCATAACCGAGGTAAACAAAATCCAGGCTCATTGCTGCTGCTGGCCTGGATTTGCACTCCCCATAGTAAACATTTGAATAAATTAGAGTGGTCTTGATGCGAATTAAATGGTATTGAGTCAGTCACACCCCACTATCCTTTTGTCATTTTTCGTTCTCTCTCTAGTCCTGCAGCGATCATACCATGAACCTGCACGATTATGGGATGTTGTTGCCATGTGCCATCGACCGTTTCCGTGGCGTGGAGTTTGTGTGCTGCCCAGTGGAGACTGAGCTGGAGAAGGATGACGCAGAGGCAGAGGAGGACGATTCAGACGTCTGGTGGGGAGGAGCTGAGACAGACTATTCTGATAACAGGTGCTCCCACACACAGACGTGCGCGAACACACACGCACACACGCACTGTGTTACTGCAGCTCAGTGAAATGCTCTTTTTCAATGTGGAGTAGCAAAATGACCCTGCAGTCGCATTAGTTGTTGTTTCTTGTCATTATGGATACATTTAGTTTGTATAATGTTTTGTCAATGGACTTTTTTGCTCCGACTTCAATTGATTTAAAAATGCATCCTCTCACACACACTGTAGACAGTTAGCTGAATCTTACTACTTTTTCGTTGATCATGCATCTGTTGCAAATATAAATCCCACAGGACCAACCAGGCCTCAAATTTACTCAAGTATGATTATACAGAATCAGTGATACAGAAATGGAGCATCAGTACATTGAGACGCTTCCTTTCCCAATTCAAATATTTCGCTTTTCAATATATTCAAATGAATGCAATTTTTAATACAATTAAAACAACTTGTAGCATGACTCGGGAGGCGGAGCCAGCAGAGCAGATCGAGGCGGAGCCTGTAGAGGGTGAGGATGATGACCTCATTGAAGAAGAAGAGGAGGCTCTAGATAATGACCAGGATGGTGATGGAGAAGAGGAAGAGGAGGAGGACGACGACGATGACGAGATGATTGACGAACGCAATGACAACGAGCAAACCACTAACGTCGCCATGACTACCACTACAACCACCACGACCGAGTCCGTCGAAGAAGTGGTCCGAGGTAAGAAACGCAATGCGTATCAGAATGTGTGTGTTGTGTATACGTCTGCATATACTTATCAAAGTGGATGAGAATGGAACGAAAGTGTTAAAATCCTGCGAAACGTTGATGGCCACTGGTTGTGTGTGTGCTCTCTCAGAAGTGTGTTGGGCGAACGCAGAGACTGGTCCGTGCAGGGCCATGTTGCCCCGCTGGTATTTTGTGAAGGAAGAAGGTCGATGCGCTCCCTTCATCTATGGGGGCTGCGGAGGCAACCGTAATAACTTTGAGTCGGAGGAATACTGCCTATCTGTCTGCGGTGGTGTGTGTAAGTCACGAGTGTGTATGGACACGCAAGCTCTCTCTATAGCCACACTGTCCTGTAACCTTGCTAATCCTCCTCACACTGCTCGCTCACACGCTTCTCTTAACTTTGTCTTCATACTGTTTCTGTGGTGTGGAGCTTGAATTGCTCCTTCAACACACACACACGCACACACCCTCATGCTGAGTCGATTTCCACGCACCATATGTCACCCAACTTGTCGTCCTTGCTTTCTCACACGCACGCAATGCTGGCCTCCCACTGCGTGTGCGCCCGAGGGATCTGAGCTGACACACTAGCACTTCGATCAGTGTATATTTCACACTCATTCAGTCACAGCTTGCGTAATCGATGACAAAGATGCTTGGCTCAATCTCTGTCTAACACAGGCTGAAGCTCACCGGTGAGTGTGTTTGCATGTTTGCCTTCTGTGATTGCAACTATGATCAGTTCCTCATCGCCTATCTGAACTTTAAACTCATAGAAGCTGTTATTTAGAATTGATCAGGAGCCAGGTGAGCCTTAAACTATATGGTTTACATCTCCAGATCCTGTTTGGAAAATTCTCCTGGGATCAATGTATAGACTTAGTTCATAATTTCCAACTTTTTTTTTTATTCCTTATACAGTATTTTAATGCAAAAACAAAAAATCTTGTACCTGTATGTGTTCAGGCTGAAAGTACAAATTTCAATTTGGATACTGTTTATATTTTTTAAAATATTTGTAGTTCTAAGAGAAAAATTATATATCCGTGTGACTTGATGTCAAGAAAGGGATCGGAATATTAATTTTATTAATGATAGTAATTGTATTGATCGTGTAGGTACTTCAGTGCCATTATATTATACCCTATAGGCTGGTGACAAGATGAAGGAAAATTCACGGAGTAGTAAGGCTTTGGGCCACCAGAGCAGCTTCAGTGCTTCTTGGCATCGATTCTACACCTCTCTGGGATTGTACTATGGGGATGAAGACCAATTTGGGTTCTTCCAAAAGATATTTCCTCAGTTGGTACTGTGATGGTGATGATGGTGGCAGAGAGCACTATCTAACACGTTAATCCAAAATGTCCCACAAGTGCCCACATGGTTTGTGAAGGCCATAGCATTTGATTTGCATCATTTCCATCCTCATCAAATCATCAGTGAGCTCTCGTGGCCTCGTGGATGCGGGCGGGGTCATTCTGGAAGAGATCACTCCCATCATGATAGAAATGTTTCATCATTAGAATAAAGGTGGTCGGTTAGAAGAACTTTGTATTGTTTCGCAGTGACTTGTGCCTCTAAGAGGACAAGTGAACCCAAATCAGTAGTACTTATTAAACTTTGTATTATGCAGTTAAACAGTAATAAGTAAACATGAAGTGGAATTTATCAGTGGGAGATTAGCAAAACATTATTTTAGCATAATACACTCACTGAGCACTTTATCAGGAACACTATACTATTACTGGGTACCCTTTGCTCTCAAAACGGACTCAATTCTTCGTGGCATAGGTTCCACAAGATGTTGGAAGCATTCCTTTGAGGTTCTGCTCCATGTTGACATGATCGCATCATGCAATTCCTGCAGATTTTTCAGATGCACTTTCATTCTACGAATCTCCTGTTCGACCACATCCCAAAGGTGTTCTATTGGATTCACCTGGTGACTGGAAAGGCCACTGAAGAACACTGGGCATTTTGGTGAGCCTGTGCCCACCGCAGCCTCAGCTTTCTGTTCCTGGCTGACAGGAGTGGAACCCGACGTGGTCTTCTGCTGTTGCAGTCCACACGCCTCAAGGTTCGAGGTGTTGCGAGTTCTGAAATGCTTTTTCTGCTCACCACAATTGTAGTGAGTGGTTATGAGTTACTGTAGCCTTTCTGTCAGCACAAACCAGTCTTGCCATTCTCCATTAACGTCTCTCATCAACAAGGCCTTTCTGTCTGCAGAGCTGGCACTCACTGGATGTTTATTTTTTTCTTTATTGTACTATTCTGAGTAAACTCTAGAGTCTGCTGGGCATGAAAATCCCAGGAGATCAGCAGCTATACTACACTGGCCCATCTGGCACCAACAATCACGCCACGGTCAAAATCACAGAGATCACATTTTTACCTCATTCTGATGGTTAAAAATTACCCGAAGCTGCTGGCCCATATCTGCATGATTTTATGCCATTGCATTCCTGCCACACGATTGGCTGATTTAGATAATTGCATGAATGTGTGGGTGTAGAGGTGTTCCTAATAAAGTGCTCAGGGAGTACATATACACATCTGCAGTGCCCTCGACTAATATCCTTGGTAAATATGAGCAAAGAAGGCTGTGAAAATTGGCTTTATTGTTTAACCTTTTGAACTTTTGTTTAAAAAAAAAAATCACAAAAATACTCTGCTCTCATGGATCTCAAACAATTGCAAACGCAACTAAGGTTTTTCAAAAAATATATGAATTCATAGGGGTACCAGTAATAAAGTACAGCATACCTGTACTTAAAGACATATGAGAAATATATTTGAAGTACATTCCCATTGATATTTAACTTTTTATTTATTATTGTTTTTTTAAACAGGAAATTGTTCGACCATGACTTCCTGTTTCACAGGGGTAAATATGAGGTTACACATAGGGAATTTGGCCTTAGTAATTCGTAACAATGGGTAAGAGCAAGGAATATAGGTTGTTGAGCTTCACAAAATGGGGCGTGTCTATAAGAAAATAGCACAAGCATTGAAAACGCCCATTTCACCATCAGGGCAATAATTAAGACGTTCCAGTCAACTGGAGATGTTATGAATCAACCTGGAATTGGACGTGTGTCTATATCGTCTCAACACACTGTGAAGAGGACGGTTCGAGTGGATAAAAAAATCTCCAAGGATCACAGCTGGAGATCTGCAGAAGTTAGTTGTGTCTTGGGGTCAGAAAGTCTCCAAAACTACAATCTGAAGTCTCCTACATCACCACAAGCTGTTTGGAAGAGTTTAAAGAAAAAAGCCTCCACTCTCATCCAAAAACAAACTCGAGCGTCTTCAGTGTGCAGACACTACTGGAACTTCAAATGGGATCGGGTTCTACGGTCAGATGAAACCAAAATAGAGCTTTTTGGTAATAAACACCAGAGGTGGTTTTGTCACACACAGAGAGGGAGCCATATGGAAAAGTACCTCATGCCCACGGTTAAATATGGAGACTGCTCTTTAATGTTTTGGGCTGTTCTTCTGCCAGAGGACCTGGACATTTTGTTAGGATACATGGCATCATGGACTCAAATATCAACAGATATTAAATGAAAACCTGACTGTCTCTGCCAGAAAGCTTAAAATGGGCCGTGATTGGATCTTCCAGCAGGACAATGATCCAAATTACACATCAAAATCAACACAAAAATGATTTACTGACCACAAAATCAAGGTCCTGCCATGACCATCCCAGTCCCCTGACCTGAACCCCATAGAAAACCTGTGGGGTGAACTGAAGAGGAGAGTCCACCAGTGTGGACCTCAAGATTTGGAGAGATTCTGTATGGAGGAACGCTCTCAGATCCCTCGCCATGTATTCTCCAACCTCATCAGATTCTCATCGGAGAAGACTCTCAGCTGTTATCTTGGTAAAGGGAGGTAGCACCAAGTATTGAATAAAAGGGTGCCAATAATTGTTGCACACCTATATTTAACAACAAAAAAAATAGGGATAAACCTGATGTGTTTGCAATTGTTTGATATCCATGACAGCAGAGTATTTTTCTGAATTTTTATTAAACAAAAGATTAAACAATAAAGGCAATTTCTCACCGCCGCCTTTGCTCATAATTACCAAGGGTGCCAATATTAGTGTAGGACACGGTATGTTTTAAAGCTCGAAGGTCATGTATGTTTATGTGAAAACCATAATCCATTACCAGATCAGAGGCTATTTTCTCCACATATTAACTGTCAGGCTGAAAAATCCACAAATGGTTCCTCAGCCATGTGTCCAAGACAAAGATATTTAAAGAGAGAAAGTATAATCTCCTCATACGGTTGAGTGCAAACCCTTTGCACACCCTGGTATTTTAAGTTAAGGTTAATGCAGGTTTGTGGATCGTTATTTATCTTTCTGTTGTGTGAAAGGT
Source organism: Ictalurus punctatus (assembly GCF_001660625.3). Lineage (NCBI taxonomy): Eukaryota > Metazoa > Chordata > Actinopteri > Siluriformes > Ictaluridae > Ictalurus > Ictalurus punctatus. The sequence continues at coordinate 7,443,837 of NC_030441.2, forward strand.
TACTATTGTCTGTTGTAAGTGATACGTGACTGCTCTCAGCAAACTGCTTGGTACTTTTTAAATGGTTTTGGGCCATAATAAGACGTACAGTAATAGCTTCAGTGTTCTTGCGTTTTGCATTGCTGCTTCACTTTTCAAAGCGGTCTCTGTCTTCTTACTTTGGGTCTGTTTTTCAAGCTAATTTTCCCATTTCCTCTTTGTAACCTGCCTCTTTCAGTGACTAATATGATAACGTGTGATTATCTTGTTGCTGCCGGCAACAAGCTCTCTGCTAACGTATTCTTAGCTCATCGCCTTATTGTTCATTCCTTTTATCCCACTCTATCTGCCATCTCTGTTTCTTCCACTTCATCCCTCTCTGTCCATCTGTAGTGCCCACCACGTCTCCAAGCTCGCCAGACGCAGTGGACCGCTACCTGGAGACACCAGCCGACGAGAATGAGCACGCACACTTTCAGAAGGCCAAGGAGAGCCTGGAAGCCAAACATCGTGAGAGAATGTCTCAGGTAAGAGAGAAGGATAAATAGTGGTTGCTCCAGACTTTAATACCATTTTATTTCGTTCAAGATAATTAAATTTGCTCATGTATAAAATATTTATTGCTGAGAAGACGTGTGCTAGCCTGCAGCAAAGATGCCTAGAATCAAGATGAAGTCATGATTAATGCATTGGGAATGGATTTATAAGTACTGATATGTGCCAGTGAGTTTTGCGTGTTTTGTTTTGCATAAAGTAAAGATAAAAATTGCTTGTGTGCATATAGTAAAGATGAAATCTGGTTTTACATGCACTTTGTGTTTACACCTGGGCATATTTCATCGTACACGTGTAATGCCAGCTCTTACAAGAAGACTGTTGTGTTTTTCATTTATCAAAAATCTTAATAAATTCATACTTCAGGATTAAGAAGGTGGGGACAGCAATAGCAGATAACAGGAAAGTGGAGGCATTTTCATTTGGCAGTTGTTGAAGCAGGTTACTAAAGGGAAAATATAAATGTGTGAAGATTGGGTGGAACAGCATGGCTTCGCTGCCTCACAGCTTGTGTGAAGTTTCACGTGTTCTCCGCATGTCTGTGTGGGTCTCCCACCTCCTAAAAACATGCCTGTGGGTGGATTGCACTCTAAATTGCCCCTGGGTGTGAGCGAGTATGCAGAGGTGGTCAGAAAACTGGATGAGCAGGGTGAGATACAGTGTCGGATGCCCCTTTTAAGTCCTCTCTTCCACGTAGCTGTGTGGATATGCTGTGGTGGAAAGCATTGAAAAACAGACACTAAGATTTATCATTGTGTAGGTGATGAGAGAGTGGGAGGAGGCTGAGCGTCAGTCTAAGAGTCTGCCACGTGCTGATAAGAAGGCAGTCGTCCAGGTGAGTTCCAACCTTCTGAGCTTTCATCATATGGAAATTTCCACTAAAGTCAACCTGGACCATGTGTGATGGAAATGTTGCCTCTGGTGTATTGTTAAAATTGGGATCAGATTTCAGTTTGTCCCCCCCCCCCCCCTTTTTTTTTTTTCTTCCAAACCTTTTTTTCTCCTCTCCATTCTCATCTCTTTTTTTTTTCTTGATGCCTATTTTTTTTTTTATCTCTCCTTATATCTAACCATCTCCTCCCCCTTTTTTCCTCCCACTCTTCTCCTCTCTTTCTCCTGTATTCTCCCATACTCTTCTTTCTAAGCAGCACTTCCAGGAGAAGGTGGAGGCTTTGGAGATGGAAGCAGCTAGTGAGAGGCAACAGCTAGTGGAAACTCATATGGCTCGTGTGGAGGCCCTTCTCAATGACCGTCGACGCCTTGCACTTGAGAGTTTTCTGAGTGCCCTGCAGGCAGACCAGCCACGGGTACACACACGCGTGCACACGCACTGACACACCTAGTGTTTTAATATGTCTCACTTTTCACTTTGCCAGCTAGCGTGTGCCTATGGACTAAACGAAATGCAAACTGAAATGCACAAGCAAGCAGATTACATGCACAAAACTTAAATGCACACATTTTCACATACAGTGATGTGATTTCTTCTGTTTTTGTGTATATCTCGTACTAAATAGTTTTAGATCTTCAAACGAAATTCAACATGAAACAAAGGAAACCTGAATAAACACACAATACCTTGTTTTGTTTTTTATTATTCATTTATTTATTTATTGAAGCAAAGTTACCCAACATCTGTCACCCATATGAAAAACTAACTGCCCCTTAACCTTAAACTCTGTTTGTGCAACCTTTTAGCAGCAAACACTTCTGATTACTGGAGATCAGTCTTTTCCTTAATTCTAGGAGTAGGACTTATTCCTATGCTTTGGATTGTTGTCTTGCTGCATAATCCAGTTGAAGACCAGATGTTCTCCTTTAGTATTTTATGGTAGAGAGTAGAGTTCATGTTCTCCTCAATTACTGCAAGTTGCCCAGGCCCTGAAGCAGCAAAGCATCCCCATGCCGTCACACTGGCTCTTTTGTGACTTGCTGGATGAGTCGTTGCTGTGCTCTTGGAGGAATTTTGGAAGGTCGGCCACTTCTGGGAAGGTTCACTACTGTGCCGAGTTTTTCCATTTGGAGATAACGGCTCTCACTGTGGTTCTTCAGAGTCTCTGAGCCTTTGAAATAGCTTTGAAATACATCAGTCTGGGAAGGGTTACAATCACCACCTTCATCATCATTTCTGGAACTTCTTTCAGCTTTGGCAGAGTGTGTTACTGGGTACGACTTTTTAACCAACTTCATGCTGTAGCAAAAGTTGAATGTAAGTGATGTGATTGAACAGGGTTTGCAGTAATCAGGTCTGGTTGTGTCTAGTCCAGCTGAACCCCATTATGAATGCAGTTTCATAGATCTTGGGAAGTAGTAACTATGGGGGCAAATACATTTTCACACAGGCCCAGTTGGTATTGGATAACCTTTTTGCTTCAATATCATTATCATTTAATAACTGTATTTTGTGTTTACTCAGGTTGCCTTTGTTTTATATTAGGCTTTGTTTTAATTGAGAGAGACACAAAAACAGAAGAAATCAGGAAGGGGGGCAAATACTTTTTTCACAGCACTGTACTTCTAGCTCCCAGTAATAACCCTCTTACCATCTGTGCCCTCCATATGACACTGTTCTTTTTCTCCCTCCATCCATTTACTGTCTTTCTGCTCCAGCGCGTTTGACACCTCTCTTCCTTTATACTCGTTCGTTCTCTCTTCTTCTCCCTCAAGCCTTCCTCTGAAACCAATCTTCATTTTTCACTTTCTAGCCTGTTGTAGTTCAAATTTGACACAGAAGCATCGAGCAGAGCAGAAATTGAATTAGATTAGCCTCCACCTCTTGGACCCAGTATCCTGATAGTGATAACTCACACAAAGCGTGTTGAAATGGGACAGTATTACTACTACAGAAGTGGTAGAAGCAAACATTCATAAAGAAGTGTTTGAATCTGAATGTTTAATACTGCATGTGTTGAGTAAAACCCAGTTAGAACAAAACAGTACATTCTAGAGAAGCCTCTGCATGTAGGGCAATAAATATTTCTGTGCCCAAGTCCATGCTAGCTCATTTAAGGTACCCTGGATATTAAAAATACAAGCTTCTCTTAGGCTAGTTTAGATTGTTGTTGTATATTTCGACAGCGTTGGCTGCTGTTAATCTGCTAATAAATCAATAAGAATATTGAAATCCCACTCATGTTATCCTGTGACAAATGTTTGCTAGACTGCCAGTCATCAAGGACATTTTGATATAGACACCAACTCGTTTATAGATAATGAAGGTAAAGGTGAAGAGACCGCCGTAGACCTTTTATTAGTTTCTTGCGCGTTAAAAAGCAGCTGAGGTGTTTTATTGTTCTACACGGATTATTTAAAGGTTTTTAAATGACGTTCAATGGCACGCTAAACAATCCTAAATAGTTATGTATCCAGCCCATTCCTTTCAGATCAAAGAAATCAACACATCAACATGCAGCAAGTTCACATTAGCATATTAATCCATATTAATGGCAATAACACTTGCCATATGGCTCCTCTTATCCCTTTCAGCTCTCTGTGCTAATCCCTAAGGCAGTGACAGGTTGACGACTAATGGCTGGCCATTTGGTTGCCATTTTCCACCAAGAAGAATGACTTCTTGTTCTCTCTCGCTCTCATTCTCATTCTGTCTTTAGCCACGTCATGTGTTCAGTCTATTGAAGAAGTACGTGCGTGCCGAGCAGAAGGACAGGCAGCACACCCTGAAACACTTTGAGCATGTGCGCGTTGTGGACCCCAAGAAGGCCGCTCAGATTCGCCCTCAGGTACACAATCAGATCTCATTCTCAATGTGATGAGCTACAAATATCTGCTTCCTAAAATGTATTCTGGGCTATTGGTAGAAATGCACCCAGATATACACGTTATGTATGTACCTCATTTATATGGTTCACTGCAGTTCTAACGCACATAATATTAGCACTAAAAGTCTTAAACTTGTGTTGTCAAGGTTTGAATTTTAATAATACGATAATAAAGTGGACATGGTCAGATTTAACCAAAAAAAAAAAATGTAATTATTACAATTGCACAACTAGTTACACGAGTGTCCTCTAAGGCCTATAGTGTCAATGGAAATTCCTTAATAAAGCTGCTGTAAAATGTACTTTATATCAAATGTGAGACCGGTTTTTAACTTTTGGTATGAAGTATATTGGCTGAGTTCTATGACCATCAAATAATGACCTGCTTGCTTAACATTACACCACTGTGGCTGACAAAACTGAGACTCCAGGCCATGGAAAATGCAGACACGTATCCAGACATCCATCAGAATGTGGGTTGGGGGGAAAATAGTCTTTGATGCTTTTTAATTTGCTTTTTAAATCCTATTATTTCATGAGATTATTCCAATTCTTTATTTTATTTCCTTTCGTAACACATCGTCACTGATTACAGATGGTATTTATCGGTGTTTAGATTGTATTATGATTGTATTATCAGCTTTACCGTGGTTGCTGCAGTGATAGGAACATCATCTCAAATCTCAGTTGGTGGATTACAGTTTGGGAATATCTAGGTTTGCTTAACCTTGTTAGTACTTTTAAAAAAAATTCTTATTGTCATGCAGTGAACCATTCTAAATGTTTATCAGCTTTTTTTTAAACCGTGATGTGAACTGGAAAAAAAAAAGAGAGAGAGAACATTTTTGTCTTCATTTTTCAGTCAGCACATTCGTGACTATGAAGCATGTGAGAAATTCACGTAATAGATAATAATAGACTGAGTCTGGCTTAATTTTCAAAGCTGAAATCCAATACTGAGGGGAAAATATCCAACAAGGTTCATGTGAATGGATTTGTTCCTGCAAGAGAATGTGTCTTTTTATAAGACTCAAATCCGCTTTAGGGGATAAAGGGATCAAAGTTCCAGACGTCAGGACCTCTGGCTTTTTGTTCTCAGGTGTTGACCCACTTGCGTGTGATTGAGGAGAGGATGAACCAGTCTCTGGCACTTCTGTACAAAGTTCCAGGCGTGTTGGAGGACATCCAGGACCAAGTTGGTGAGTGTTTAGTGTATTGTGAATACATGTAGAATACATGTAGCATTCCTTACTATGTAACGGATAAATCATCGTGGAGCGTGCCATTATAGGAAAATAATCTAGGGTAGGGTGGTGTGATGAGAACTCGACTTCCTGTGTGAGTCATGTTACTGCCCCAAGGTGGATTATTTTCCATTAACAGCACACTCCAAACTGTTTGTCCTCTTTTTCCTTTATTAGACAATGATTTGCCAATGCACTTTTTTTTTCTTCTTCTTCTTCCTTCCTCTTTCTTTGCTGAATGAAATTCGTGTATAGTTGTATTTAATCTTGGGGCACCTCCACAGGCCAAAATAGTTCCTAAATTATCACTTGCGTTAAAGCAACTATAATCAGTCGTTCCATCACCAGCCTCTCATTTTTCTCTCTCTCTTGAAGTTAATAAGACAAGGAAAGAATGCAATCTGTCATGTTACTGAGAAACTAGAAATCTCAAAGTTCTCTGTCATGGAAAACACTGACAGTTATAAAGTGCTGACACAGGAAATTCCTTCCATACATGATACGTAAACATTTCCTTACAGACCGCTTCACCAGATCAGTGATTATCCAGTATTACAATCTATTCTTTTCTTGTTGTTGTTGGCCTTAAATAATGTAGAACGTTTGTAATACATCTTTGTGTGTATGAGCTGTAACTAACGGAATGACGCGCTCATTAATAAACCTAAGATTTGTATTCCAGCAGGCACAATTGACAGAGCTGTGCTTTTATAGATTACTCAACACCTTCCAACTAATCAGATTTGAGAATTCGGCAGTGCTGTAGTAGTAATATTTCATCACTGAGTGTGTGTTCATGTCCTCCACACGTCTTTTTTGCCCTCCTGTGTGTGTGTGTGTGTGTGTGTGTGTGTGTGTGTGTGTGTGTGTGTGTGTGTGTGTGTGTGTGTGTGTGTGTGTGTGTGTGTGTATGGTGTTTATTTGTGCCCTGTGCGTCATTTGACCATCTGTGAGTCCCTGATTCAGTCACAGTCTATTTCTCTCTCTTTTACTCGTTCTCATTGCCCATCGCCACGTCTGACTACCTCCACTCGAGGATTGTCACAAGCATCAGCAAGTCTGTGATTTTAATTACCTTTTAATTAGAGCAGTAGCCCCTGATCTTCATGGTACTTCACCTCTAATCTTGTCCTCAATTTCGTTTTTGCTTTTCTTTCCCTTTGAGTGTCTTCACTATGCTCTCCCACATTTCATCCTTTGCTCATTTTTAAACCCACTTCTTTTCTAAAATCTCGTTTTCTCATGCCATAAATCGATTCTGTTCCTTTTGATTTGTTCATACGGCTTTTCCTCCACTCGAGACGTTGAAATCTTGTTAACAGTCCATCGTTTGGCTCAGTAGAAAGAAAAAATAGGTTCATAATTAGTTATTTGAATTGTGATCCAACTGAAATTTCTGGGTGATCTAATAATTCATTAAATAGAAGAATAATCACCACTGTAAACCACTGAATGTGATTGCTCGTACAATTAAAATGCATTTGGAGTAGATGCGTTCATGTGACTTCATGGGAAATGCGTCTCCCTTTCCAATTAGCAATTTTTGGATTAGTTTCAAGTTGGGTTTTTTTTTTTTCTTATGGATTCTGAGATGTTGGGCTGGGAATGTTGCTGAAACCTGGCAGCCCTGGGTAGCGCTGTCGTTTGTGTCTCGCACACAGGAAACACACCTGATGCATCATAACACAGTTGAACAAATTTGTGTCTAAAATTCACATGGTTGCTCTAAAAAAGCATTAGATAATAGCTCAAGTCAAGTGTGACAGGCTCTCGACTGCATTTTTTTTTAGGCTGTCATTATTAATGTCGTTCTGCCTCACTAAATTCTATGGTCACGCAAGAAAGAAAGAATTCGAAGATTTTTTTTTTTTTTTTTTTTTTTTTTTTTTTCTTCTCCATGTAAACAATGTCTCAAGCTGTTAATCTTGAAAATAATTATTTACATTTTTTTTTGCTTCATCTCAGAACTTTTACAGCATGAGCAGCAGGAGATGTCAGCACAGTTAGCATCGCTGCAGAGCGACGTGAGAGTGAGCTACGGCAATGATGCACTGATGCCAGACAGCACCGCCCCGCTCGACCTACTGCCGTCTGAAGACTCGGAGCACCTGGGCTTCATCCACCCTGAACGCTTTAACCAGCCCAACACTCAAAACCATGGTACACACAAACGCACTCATACACTCTGTGTTCAGAGATGATGTTGCCATTGTTATCGTTCGAGAGCTGTAACATGAAGGGCATAACCTGAAGAGATTCTGTTTAAGAAGCCTAACTGAGTTCTCATTGAGTGAATACAAGTGAACAGTCACATGCACAGCACGCACACACCAAAAAAAATATATGTATGTGTGTGTGTGTGTATGTGTGTGTATTATTTTATTAGGAACACCCATACATGTGGTGGCATGCAATACAAAAAAAATTGATACAGGTCAAGAGCTTCTGTTAATGTTCGTATCAAACATCAGATTGCTGAAATGTGATCCACAGCCACATGACTGGCTGATTAGAAAATACCACTGATAAAGTGGACGGTGAGTGTATATATGAGATTTAATCTGCTCCAGTATAGCATCGGAACAGCAATCACGTTTATTTTAAAAAAAAAAAAAAAAAAGAAAAGAAACACACAGGTATTATTTTGACACTCTATAGTCATAAGAAATTACAAGCCACCATAAGTAATGTACCATCTACCCTCACAATGAACTCCTTTATCTCACCACAGTGGAGCCTGTAGATGTTCGTCCCTTCCCTGACAGGGGGCTTCCTACTTACCCAGGTACGTTTATTAAATGTGATGTCACCCATGACCTTCACCTGAGCAATGACATACTGCACATGTAAATGATGTGAAGGCGGACACTTGTATTAGTAGTATTGTTGTGAGTATTACTGTAGTATTATGGTACACTCTTGGGTTTCTTAAAGTTTTGTAGTTCATTAAAAAGGAAATCCTCTATTGAACGGTTCTACAAAAAAAAACACATTTAATGGTGTGTGTGTGTGTGTGTGTGTGTGTGTGTGTGTGTGTGTGTGTGTGTGTGTGTGTGTGTGTGTGTATATATAATATATTTAATTATACCTATAATCATCACACACCCTTCATTCTCCTTTTCTCTGTTTGGTTTCAGTATCTGGTCTGAAGCCTGAGGATGTTCCTGAGCTGAGGATGGAGGCAGAGGAGAGGCACAATGCTGCTTATGAAGTGCACCACCAGAAACTGGTACGTGTGCACAATTAAAAACGTCCCATATCCCTTAACGGTGGTATCACACAATAACATTGTTGTGTTTGAGATTGCCAAATTCAGCCACTAGCCATGTGGATACCATTATGTGCATTATCTATGAATGGTCCTGTTTATATAGAATAGGGAGAAGACAACTGTGTTTTGTTTGTTTGTTTTTTTTAGTCATTGGTCAAATTTATAGGCAACATTGTCACTTTGTGAGCAAAAGCACCTTCATAATTCTGATAACTAAGAGGTTAATGTAAATTGGAAGTGTTTCATAGACCCATAATAATCATATAAGGTGAATAATAGAAAAATTCTGATTCACAATATTGCCATGCAGTGGATTTTGGGGTTGAATTTTTGTGTTTTTTGCTTTAGTCATCCATTTTTCTGACCAGACCGCCTCGAACAGAACAGAGATGCTTCGCATCACCTTAACTTTAAAAGGCCATTTCTTTACATAGAAGGTGGGGTCGTACAATTGCAATTCAAAGACAGTAAAGGGCTCCTGAAGTTACAAACTTCAGACTACACACTTGTACAGTGTTTCACCCTCTTTCTGCGTACCCTCAACGGTAACACACACAGACTCGACATCACCGTTTCCGGACACCAGCCCCCTGCTCTACTGTGATCGGATATAAACTAGTGCCAGGAGAGGGGCAGCTTCATCCTTGTTACCATGCTACCAGGTCAAGTTGGCATGGCAACACAGACCCACTGAGATGGCAGCTGCTGCATCTTCTCTAGTGACAGAATTCTCTCTACTAGTCGATGGTGGAATGTCTCTTCCTTTTTTTTTTTTTCTTTTTTTTTTTTATAAACATTTTCCTTTCTCCACTCTCTCCTACTTGTTAGGTTTTCTTCGCCGAGGACGTCAGCTCTAACAAGGGTGCTATTATTGGCCTGATGGTAGGAGGTGTTGTCATAGCAACCGTCATTGTCATCACCCTGGTAATGCTGCGAAAGAAGCAATACACTTCCATCCACCACGGTGTGATCGAGGTCAGTGCGTGTGCCCTCACGTCTGGGTGGTGTTTTTCCTTTCATTTGAGATTTTAATTTGCTGTGTGAAACTGTACGAATGGAATTTGGCAAGTCTCCGTATAAAAAAGCAGATCCGGTAAATATGCCTCCCAAATATAAGATGAAAGGTGGACACCAATATTTTTTTTTTTTTTTTTTTTTTGGTAGACTATTTCTCAGTACTTCATGAATGTAAAGATAAAAGAATAACATCCAGGATAAGTTTTAAAAAGGTTAAAGCAACAACAGTCTTATACAGTCAACCAATAATGGAAATTAAGAGTTCTTCTCTCTTTCATGTAAAGTCAAATCAATCTGCTTCCTAAAAATTTGGGACCTCTCATGGGTTTTCACATAAACATTGCGTAAATATTGCATATTGTTTGTTTTAATAGTAACGACTCACACAGGGACACTCCAAATAAACACTGAATACCTTTAATCATTAATATGATTGTTTTCGGTGAGGAGACGGACGTTTATTTAGTATTATGAAAGGAGCCTCCAGCTGTCAAACACTCGAAGTTGTGTTTGTCTTATTAACTTCAAGAGAGAGGTTTTAAAAAAAAAAAAAAAAAAAAAAGAGCAGCTGCTATAGTATATGTAAACAGCAACAGGGAGTAACTTTTAATGAGAACTTCAATGAATTAAAACATTCCATAAATGAAACATTGTCTTAGCGTTGGAAAATCGATGTGATACAAGATGAAATAAAACTCTTATTTTACCGTTATGCTATTATAGACGATCAATCCTTTATATCCAAACAAAAAAGCTTTTATTCCTTACATATGATGGATGTTATTAAACACACCTCATTACAGCCAGCTTAATTCTTAAGGAAATAAGTGACCTCGCAGGCCTTTCTCACGTTTCCGGAGTTGGTTTGGACGCTGATGTGTAAACATCCAGTTGGATATTTGTATATGACGCATCTATCATGCATTTCTTCACACAACAATAGATGCACATAGCTATACCTTTTTGAATTGTTATTTACCATGCTTTTTTTTTTTTCCTTTTCTTTCTCATAGGTGGATGCCGCCATCACTCCAGAAGAGCGCCATCTTTCTAAGATGCAGCAGAATGGCTACGAGAATCCAACCTATAAGTTCTTTGAGCAGATAAACTAATGATCCATGTGCTAGGCTGTAGTCCCCTAACCCCTTCCTCTTTACCCCACTCTGGACAGTGTAGGGAAGGACTCACTCCCTGTAGTACATATGTTGTGGTGCCATAAGCACGGTCACTTGTGATTGGTTAATTGTCAAATGGCTGCATTTAAACCAGTCAAACCTCTTTATTTATAAATGTTTTTGAAGATTCCCTTAAGAACTGATTCAGAGTCAGGTGTCTGGGTTTGTTTGGGTTTTTTTTTTTTCTTGATTAGAACAAAACTCTGCTGAACTCAGATACGTGTTTACGGATTTCACGCGAGTGTCCCCCACACTGTCCATTCCCACACTATTTTAACTGCTGAACACTGGGATATAACTGATTTAGTGTTAAAGACACTTCCTCATTTTCTTTCTTCTTCACTTCCTGTCCTTATCCCATTGTGTGCGTTGATGACAGCTGTGCTGTGTTGGATTAAAATGGATTCAAATCATGACGATAAGATTATAGTGATAACTCTAATGTACTCCTGAATGAACTCTTAATTTTAAGATTTTTTTTCCAAGAAAAAAAAGAAAAATGGATAAAGAGAATTTTTTTTTTCCTTTACTTGCGTCTAATGTATTGCCGTAATGCAGGAAAAAAAACATAGCTGTACCTATTTAGTGCATGATAAAAAATGAAGAAAATCTGTTGTCTGAATGGGTCCTTTCTCATGTAGAGATCATTTTAGCAGGGTTTCCACATTTACTATCTTCTCATGAACATCACTTCAGTTTCACTAATGAGCAACAACAGTAGTCATATCGGCTTTCTGCTTTCATTTTATGCAGACATGATTTACAAGAACCGTGATTTTGTTTTTCGTTTACCGTAATTTTTTACTTCGAGTTCCTCCGGCTACTGGGGGCTGGAAAAATCGGTGTGTATATTTCCATCTTGATGTGTTTTCGTCCTATGCATTTCGGAGATATATTTTCTCTCGCTCTCTTTATCTCTCTCTGTTTCCGCACTATTTAATTTCAGTTTCCGTTTGGATTCACATGGTTGGATGTGTTTTGTAAAGGGGTTTGAGAATCTAGGGTGTTTAGGGTCGGGGCGGTAGGGATTCACTGTACGTGTTTGTATGTTCCCTTCAGTGACGTTTGTGTTTTTGTACAATCCCATGTGAAGTAAAACAAAAAAAAAAAACCTTGCTTACTTTTAGCCTCTAGTTTCCTTGAACACAGTCGCACCAAAGAGGCTTCATTTCTCTCATGTCTCATCTCTTACTTAGCCGCTGCAGTGCAGAACTGGGTGTGATTTACACTGAAACAAGTGAAAGACATGCAGGATGGACGGAAATGAGAAAACTATAAGAAAAAATTCTTTTATGTCTCCTGGATAGACAGTCCAGTCTCTTTCCTGGCTGTGTGATATGCTTATTAGAGGTCGCCAGATCGGATCAATGCTAGCCAGTTATTTTCACTAGGGTATGAATTGCTGAACAGAACACAGAGGGATACTGGGTAGACCTGGCAACCAGGGTAAAACAACACTGGTATAAATGGGGGAAACTGCGTTTATATCTGCATCATTTATTTCCATGATTTAAGGGGGCAAAGTAGGTTAATTAATATAAAAAGTGATCTTGTAGCAGTGGGTACTTGCTAAGATTTTCAGGTTATGGATTAAAGTAAGCAGATTTTTGTTTTCAGTGATGGGTCTTTGCACTGTAAGTAATCCTCTCAGTCTGAAACCTGTCACTCGGCTCTTCTGATGAATGTGACAGACTACACTGCCCAGCTACCATGTGTTAAAACATCTGCACTGCTGTGATGAGTGTCTTTAAACAAACAGAATGTGTTCAACTGAAACTCGATGTTCTCGTAAACATCGTGATTTCTGGAGATTTTTTATTTCCCGTATCAGTTTGAGCTGGCTGCGTAATCCTAAAAAAAAAAAAAAAAAGATGTAAATAACTGATATCATTGGTTAAATAGATAAAGCAAGTGTGGCTTCAGTTTTCTGACTGAGGCTTAGGAAGGCATTAGGGATGCAGTTGTGGATACAGAAAGCAGGATTCATTTTCTTTCTGTGACTTTTCTTTCCTCTGTGTAAGTGTATGAAACATTTGCTTTGACTGGAAACACTATGCTTTATACACTGTATTCCATAAATAAAGTTTTGAATGTACATACCAAGATTTTCTCTTTGGTGTAACATCATTGTGTGTGGTTCTTCTAGACAACGTTCCTACGTCTGGCCACCTCAGTGAGAATCCTCTTTGGTGTAAGGACCAGACGTAATGTTTTACCTTTTTTTTAATAAGTATGACGACACTTTTCCAAGGCAGGGGGGGTAAACCCCACAAAAGTGCAGGACTAAATTTGGTTGAAATTATACTGACCTTTACATAATTAACACCGTCAGGAAATAAGGGACTGAAAAAAATACCAGCAGCTCTTCCTGGTGGCATGCAAATTATGCTTATTCAAATAAATACCATAATCACCCTTTTTTTTTTTTTTTTTTTAAACCAAAATAATATGTTCCAAAATAAATAGCTGTGTGTAGAGTAAGTGTATGCAGTACGGTAACATACAGTTGGTTTGTAGAAAGAAAGAAAAAATTGCATACTTTAGTGTGTTTAGATTTCATTTCAATTGGATTAAACTGATTTTTTTTTTTTTTTTAGCCATTAATCTGTTCGCAATAATTCATAACGACAGCCAAATCTTTGACTTCTGTTTTCTGCACATCACTGCAGAAATCAGACCGAGCGACGTTTCCAATTTTCAACTGTCCAAATAAGGTGAGCCTGTATAGAAGCAAAACACCGACCTAAAGATTTAAAAAGTCAAAATGTCATTATAAAAGCCTTTTGAATTCTTAATAATCAAAAAAGTAAACATAATTGAATTCATGATAATGGAAATAATATTGGGTTGGAAACCAAACATCTGTATTTATTTATTTATTTTGAATTAACTTCCATGAAACGTAGATTCTTTTTTGGTTGGTTGGTTTGTTTTCGGTGTTCAGAAATTCAAATTTTAAAATTCATGGACAATCATGGATTTGAATGAGATTTAAAAAGGAAAACTATTTTAACTGTTGTGGTATGTTAGGATTTTAGCAGAAGTCTACAGCAGGAGTGTGGTGGAAAGAGCAAGTTCTAGCATGGCATATTTGTGGTTATTATTGTCTCACGCTCGCTGCCCTGTGTGCATTCTCATCTGCAAAAGGAGAATGATGAGTTTATTAATATGCTGCAATGCCAATACCTTTGATGGGACAGATGGGATCTATGTTTCTGTAAAGCTGCTTTGAGACAATGTCCATTGTTAAAAGCGCTATACAAATAAAATTTAACTGAATGTGCACAGCATGACCTTTTTGAACTGCTGTAGGGGTTTCAACTTCGTTTTTATGGAATGTTGGAGCATAGGCCTGCTGCCAGATATTGCATCTACTCTCTGACTACATCAGCCTGATAGGCAGACCACTCTTGGAGACAGAATTTGTACATCTGCTCATGTCCAGAATTAGAGGAGCTAAAGCAAAGGCTAGCCCGTCTGGTCCGATCCCACAGAAGGGCTGCAAAAGTTAATGCTGGCTATGATAGAAAGATGTCAGGAAACACAGTTCATTGCAGCTTGCTGCGTAACCACAGATTGGTCGGAGTGCCCAGGCTGAGCCCTGTCAACTGTCGAAAGCACTGACAATGGGCACGCGAGCATCAGAACTGAACCATGGAGCAATGGAAGAATGTAGACGCCCGGGTGCATTGCTCCATTACACCAGGGTGCACTATGGGAAGAAGGCAAGCCAGCAGAGGAAGTGTGATGCTCTGGGTAATGTTCTGCTTGGAAACTTTGGGTCCTGACATTCATGTGGATGTTACTTTGACACGTACCACCTACCTACACATTGCTGCAGACCAAGTACACCTCTTCATGGCATTGATATTCCCTAATGTCAGTGGCCTCGTTCAGCAGGATAATGCTCCTTGACACACTGCAAAAACTGTTCAGGAATGGGTTTGAGGAACATGACAAAGAGTTCAAGCTGTTGACTTGGGGTCCAAATTCCCCAGACCTCAATCCGATCGATACCATCACAGAGCAATAGATGGTGATGATGGTAACAGCACCACCTCCTCTCAGACCAAGGTAGGTTCCACAGGAGAAGGTCTCACAGATGTGGTCTACACTTAGACCCTTGGCATCCATGTGCTTCCAGAAGGGGAGGCATTTTGGCAGGAGATACAAAATGGCACAGCATGCTCCAGGCTTGATTGCCTTTGTCTACCCCTGAGTAACTAAGTAGCTACTGTGTGTTATTAATAGCAATGGTAAACTTGATTTATTCATTGATTTTATTTGTATTGAATTTTGACTGATAGAACTCGGGGATGAAATTAGCTATCTGAATATAGTTTTTTAAATATTTGAAAACTGAATTGTTGAACCTGAATGTGAACACTGAAAAAATATATATATATTTGAATATATAGATACTTGATTTATTTTTATTTTTTTTAGAAATTGGAAATGAATAAAAAAAAATCGCTGAATGCCCAAAAAAATAATGATAATCTGAATTAATGAAAAGTGTTTGGTTTTCATCATAATATATTACAATATTGTGAATTCAAATGTGTTTAACTTTCATTATTAAGAATTCAAATGCTTTTATATATACTCGGCAAAAAAAAAAAGTCCCTTTTTCAGGAGACTATATTGTAAAGATAATTTTGTAAAATCAAAATAAGCTTTACAAATCTTTATTGAAAAGGGTTTAATCGATGTTTTTCATGCTTGTTCAATGAACCATAAATAATTATTACACATGCACCTGTGGAACAGTCCTTAAGACACGAACAGTTTACAGGTGGAAGGTGATTAAGGTCACAGTTACAATAAGTTAGGACACTAAAGAGACCTTTCTACTGACTCTGAAAAACACCAGAAGAAAGATGTCTAGGGTTCCTGCACACCCATGTGAACATGCTGTAGGCCTGCTGCAGGGAGGCATGAGGACTGCAGATGTGTCCAGAGCAATAAACTGCAATGTCTGTAATGTAAGACGGTGCTACAGGGAGACAGGAAGGACAGCTGATCGTCCTCGCAGTGGAAAATTACATAGTACTTAAAGCAGCTGGAGGACACCAGATACTGACTGTTACTTTCAATATTGACACCCCCCCCCCCCCCCCCCCCCTTTGTTCAGGGACTCATTATTCCATTTCTGTGTTCAGTTTATGTCTCAGTTGTTAAGCCACACGTTAAGACATTTGCTGGAAATAAAAACAGCAATTATATACTTTTCTTTGCTAAGTATATCATTCAAATCTCATTTTATTTCATTCTTTGTCAATTCTTTTTATATCAGATTCCATAAGTCTGTGCACAATGTAGCCTCAGATTCCTGGTCTGGGTTGACAGGATTGAACTCACTGTGGCCTTCTGCTGTTGTAGCCCATCCACCTCATGTGTTCTGAAATGCTTTTCTGTGCACCACGGGTTATAAATAGTGGTTATTTGAGTTACCATAACCTTCCTGTCAGCTCAAATCAGTCTGGCCATTTTCCTCTGACCTGGACAAGGGGTTTTCATCTGCAGCACTGCAGCTCATTGGATGTTTTTTGTTTTTCACCATTCTGTATAATCTCTAGAGACTGTTGGCTGTGATGCCATGATCAAAGTCACTGAGAACATTTTTTTCCATCTCTGGGCTTTGGCTAGGCCACTCAAGTTTATTCAGAGACTTGTCCTGAAGCCACTCCAGCTGTATGCTTTGGGTTCTTGTTATGCTGAAAGATGAACCTTGGCCACAGGTTGTGTGCACTCTGGAGCAGGTTTTCTTCAAGTACCTCTCTGTATTTGGCATCTGAATCCAACAGAATACCTTTGGGGTGTGTTAGAACAGGAAATTTGCTGCATAAATATGTAATTATGTAATCATATCATCATGGACTACAATCTCAAACAAATGTTTTCAGTGCCTTGTGTACTGCATGCCATTAAGAATGAGGCTGTTCTGAGAGCAAATGTGGGTCCTACACTTTATTAGCATGGCGTTCCTTGTTCCTGGAGGAAAAGTAAATATTACATAAGAAAATTGGACATTCTAATTTAATTTCATAGATATTGATACCATGAATTGGAGGAAGACCAGAAGCGATTGGGGCCATCAGTGCTTGCTCCAATGGAAATATACAAAATATGAAGGCAAAAGGTCAAGCTGTTGCTGAGACATCACTTCACTTCCTGTTTTCGGTAGCCTTTCCAAGTTGCAAAGGATTTAAAATCTTGTTTCTTCACTTCAGCTCGGGTTGTTAAATATATTGGACAAGTCAATGTCAATATATAAAAGCGTTGCTGAGATATGCCTTCACTTCTTGTTTGGCGACTGAACTGTCAAATTTGTTTGCAGATTATGGATGAAAACATCACATGAATTTCAACATGGCCACCTTCCGGTTTGTCAGATCACAAGTTGTCGAACATGTCGAACTCCCTGGCCTTCCACAGAATCAAGAGAAAGAAGAATCATAATTGCAGGTTAAATGGTTCAAAAGTTATGAGAACTTTTTACAAATTTATAAATTATAGCGCCCCCAAGAGGGGGTTTAGATCAAATTTCGTGGATTCCCTTAGGATAAGGTAATTTCCTCATCTTCAAAGTCTGGTCGAAATCTGTCACACCGTTGCCCTCACTTACTGTTTGCCAACTTCACTGTCAAATTCATTCGAGCATTATATACAAACCATCCATCATATCAAAAATCTGATAAAGAACTTTTGTTTGGATTGGTCTCCTGAGCCTCTCTTCCAAATTTCATGGGTGTTTGACAAATTTTGTGGTAGAAGTGAAAAAACAGTTTTTTGTTAAAATTCTAAATGGCCAACTTCATGTTTGAGAAAACACAAATGACTTATTTCAACAACATTCAGAATCTTCAAGGGAGTCAACAGAAACAAGAATCTTCATTTGCATGTTATAAATGAACCATCCCATACATCAAAAATCCGAGAAAGAACTTTTTCATCAGACAGGCCTCAAATTTAAATTTGGTTTTGGAAAACATTCAAGATGGCAGAAAATCCCATATGACAGAATTTAACTTAATTATGGTTTCCACTGAAGTTGGCTTGACCCAAAGAATTAGAAGAAAGTGGAGTCTCATTTCTCCGTCATTCCGTTGCAGAGTTATTATTGTAAATGTATGTCCAAATTTGCCCTATTGGTGGCGCTAGGCGGCTTGAGTGCCGTACAGCTAAATTGCTGCAAAGGCAGCTGAGACTGTCCTCTATTACTGTGCCAAATTTCATAAAAAGTGTAACGAAGCGTTCGATGGGCTTCCCATAGGAAGTATAAGAAAAAGAAAAAGAGGAAAACATACTGTACAGTCTCTATATGGTGCCTATGCACCTCCTGTCCTTGACCCTGTAAATAACAGGTGTATCATTAAAAAGAAAATTTAAATAAATGTGTTTTTTTTTTACAACATTGATGGGATAAGTGGCCTTAGTTGATATTTTATATATTAAACGGAAATTTCATAGAGCATATAGAGCTTTTTAAGAAGTATAACCTCAACTGTTCAATAAAAGAATATAACATAATAAATAAAGCTATTCCAATAATTAAAGGTTCCTTCAGATACATCAATTCAGTTCCTATACTGAGCTCATTGACTTTTGGTCATTAAACTTCAAGAAAAATAAACACAATACCAGAATTATTAGAATAAATCTGCATGATCAAATACATTGTTGTAGATTAAGAGATTATCCTTAAGAGATCTTTAAAGACTATTCAAAATGATTATGGGCAAATTTATAATGGGACAACTCTCTTTGAAATACACTTCAAAATCATGAATGATATTTCTGCTTCTAATAATTTCCTAAGCGTGAACGTTAACTCAGATTGTAATAGTTGTTCTTTCTGCAGTGAAATATATGAAATTGAAAAATATGAAAAGTGTATTCTTCAGTTGTAACAATATTGAACTGCTTTAAGCAATTGGTTAAAATAGTGTTAGACCAGTTTTGTCACTGATAACATTACATTTGGAATAATGATTCAGAGCAAGCAGGAAGAATTTCTAATTAATAACATTAATTCTAGCCAACACAAACATGCACTGTTTTCCTCAAAGAACTGTCTTTGTTTTTATCATCTATTAGAGCTCATGGAAAGTAAACACGCACTGATATTATTTTAACTTGCATACTTCATATAATGTGATATGATCATGTTTTTATATATTATTTGGGTGGGTGTTGTATTTTTTTTTTATCTCAGTTTGATTTTGTTTATCTCAAAATAAATTGATGTACAATATCTCATCTGTGGTACATAAGTGAAATTGTTGCAATTTAAAACATGAAAGAAAGAAGACTGAACTGTGCACACTGGTAATTACACTATTTGACTAGTCTAACACTTGCACTCAGCAGATGGCGGCAATGGGCCTCCCCCTTTCCGTCCTTTACATTTTCTACCCATTTTGTAACAAACCCCGCCTCTTCCGCTCGCAGAGGCCTGCCTCCTGCATTGTGATTGGATACACGTTCTTCCTTACAGGAAGTATACGAATCAGAGGGTAGCCTTTATACCGGAAGTGTGATTTATTAAAATACGGGTAGGGAAAAATATATCGCTCAGAAGGAGAAGGAGAAAAATACCCACAATACTCTGCGTGGATGAGGCAGCCATTACTTGCGGACGGAAGCTAGTTGCAAGGTGACTGTGATGTTCTTCATTGTAAAGCGGTTTATTTGATCTAAATTCTAGTCAGTTTGTGTCTGCGTTTATTCTTGAAGGCAGATAACTGTTTTAACAAGTGTATATATATATGCACATTTTATTTAGATTTGGCGTGTAGTTTGAATGTGTTATGGCAAGATAGTAGCTAGTTAGCTAACTAACGTTAGCATTGATATGTATCACAGTGAGTGTCAGCTAAAGTCATTTCAGTAGCGTGTTAATGCTGCGTTCACGGGCGATTGGGTTTAAGGTCAATCAGATCAGTGTTTACGGTAATAAATTGTAGAAGCAATGAAGTAATTAAGAATAATTTAGATACCCGAGCGAGTTTGTGTTTTGTTAATAACCTTTCCTTTTTCATCATGGCGCACGAAAAGACAATTATATTGGATGATTGTGGGTAAAATATAAATATATATGTGTATATATGTGTATGTATGTATGTATGTATGTATGTATATATGAAGCAAACTTTTAGTAACCAGTAGGTCATAGATACTGCTTTAGGAGCTGATGGCATTGTTTTTTTTTTTGTTTTTTTTTTACACAACATTGGATAAGGAAAATACCAGAGTAGATCAGGCTATTTAAGGTTAGTGGTGTTGTAAAGTGTGAAAATTGGATAATCAGTAGCACGTGAAGGAAGCATTACTCCATGGGAGTGTTAAAATATGGATTAAGGGGTGGAGTTAAACTTTGTTTGAGCTTTAAAGCGAGCTGGTCATATGCAGTTATAGTTAACTAGTTCATGTCAGGTGGAAGAACCGGCTGCTTGAGAATAAACGCCTCCTCAGGTATTTACCCAATAACTGAAGTCTTTGATTTTGTTGTTAAGACACAGCATGGCGCTCCGTCGGCTCTTTCAGCTCTCCTCAGCCTTCCGCTCGTCTGTGAGTGTGACTCTGCGCAGGAACATCGGCATCTCTGCTGTCCTTTTTAACCGGGCTAAAGATCTGGACCCTGTACAGAAACTCTTTCTGGACAAAATCCGTGACTACAGCGTCAAGAGCAAGTGAGGATACGTGACCAGACAGATGAGCTTTTGTCGTTTCCAAATCGTGACCTTGAACTAAATCTGTCTTTTTTTTGTGTGTGTGTTCTTCTGTAGGAGCTCAGGCGGAGTGGTCGATGCCGGTCCCAGCTACCAGAAGAACATGACGGAAGAGATAAGCAAATTGCAGAGGTTATATGGAGGAGGTGACCTGACTAAATTTCCCGACTTCACGTTCACAGGTTGGTGTCGGATCTGCAGCAGGGTCGTACTGTAGTACTTTTATAGCACTTCTTCACTAAACAACAAATCCAGACCCGGGGCTATATGTATCCTGGCCGAGTGCGTGTGTCGGGAAACGAGCCAGTATTACATATGTGAGTGATTAAAGTATGTGAACCTCTAGGATTAGCAGTTTAATTTGGAGGTGAAATTAGAGTCGCATGTTTTAATCAGTGGGATGACAATCGGGTGTGAGTGAGTGCCCTGTTTTATTTAAAGAACAGGGATCTATCGGAGTCGGATCTTCACAGCACGTGTTTGTGGAAGTGTATGATGGCACGAGGAAAAGATTTCTGAGGAGCTCATAAAAAGAGTTTTTGATGCGCATCAGGCTGGAGAAGGTTACAAAACCATCTCTAAAGAGTCCGCAAACTTTCAAGCACCACTGTAGGCTGTTCAGCTCGATTGTGTTGTATTCATATAGAAGACATAAACAAAATGAAGACATTTGTTATTGGCCCTGGAAGACAGCAGATTTTCCTTGGGGGGAGGAATGTAATTAGGGTTGCAACTAATGATTTTCATAATCGATTAGTTGGTTGATATAAAGCTTATAAAAATCTATAGTATTTATGCATTATTTTTTATGGATGCACAAAACAGCACTGATAATTAAACCTTGTAGTTTCTGTTCTTACTCGTGCTCCCACTGTGTATCAGCGCGTCTATACTGCGAGTGAGGAGCAACGCGGCCTTGTTACCAATAGATCACTTCCGTTATAATAAACGACAGAAGTTACACACCAAGTGTGCAAATACAGCATATAATGACAATAAACCAGAATTAAAATAAACTTTTTAAGCAGCCTGCACCAGTTTCCCCAACATAAGTTTGTTCTCGTGCATGACTGTCGTGCGTCCATGCTACACAAGCTCAGCTTTGTAAAGTTCACAGGTTACAGTCTTCTCCACGGTGTTTAATATAAAATGCCCCCCTGCCTTAGAGGACTTTGAGGTTGCACGCTTTTTCCCGCGCTCACTTGACGATTTTGTCTCCGTCTGATGTTGACTGAGGTCATGTTGGGTATGAAAGTTAACGTTGACATAAACAGTAAACAAGACATTTATTTTCGTTGACTCTGGGTATGCGGTAAAATTAGCCACAGCGCATTACGCTTGTTTGACGTCATGTACCATCGACTGGGAAACAGCTTATACGTCCAGTTGGTAAAAAAAAAAACGCTCGTGTTCCATGTGAGACGATATTACCCTTCAACAGTAGGGTGCATAGTGTAAGTGTATAGTACATCATTTGGGACACAAGTTTAGTATTTACTCTCCAAGCTAAATAGCACCAGGAAAACGTTACTGTGGGTAAATAAGTAAAAATGAATGAGAAACGTTTAAGTAGTGTTTACAATTTGCTATATTGTTTAAATCCTCCATAAAAAGGACTTTTGAGAAGAAACTTTGCCCGGAAATGCACTGGCCTGCTGAGGAAGATTTTTCTTGAGAGGAAATTCCAGGTAGAGACATTAAGCAGCACATCTGTGTGACTATACGATCATTTGATGGTCTACACTATTGTAGCCCCACGTGTATGTCCCACCTGGTATTTAAGTACAGCATGAAAATAGTGATAACACGGAGTTGTGCAGCAGTGTCTGGTGGAAAATTGTTAGCTTTAATATATTTCCTTCAGATAGTACTTTTAATCTTTAAGATCTTTAATTTTCTGGTGGCCTTAGAAGACAATTAATTGTTTACACTCTCTCACACACATATTCTGTGAAGTGTTGCCATCCCGTCCTGGGTGTGTGCCCCCCCCCGCCTTGTACCCCGAATCCCCTGGGGTAGGCTCCCTGCGACCCTGTGAAGGATAAGCACTACTGAAAATTGACGGAAATAAACTTTTTCATCTTCACTATGTTTCCCACGAGTAAAGCACAGGATGTTATTAACCTCATGAGTAGTAAACAGTATCTCAGGTTATTTTGAGATGTTCTAATCCTCTCTTAATGCATCAAAAAGCCTGATGTGTGTACACGCACGCTTAGCCAGAAGGATTTCTATCCGACTCTGAAAACAAGGGTCATAGGTTATTGATTTCATTTTACCTTCTATAATTTAACACTGTGTTGTTTAATAATGTCAGCAGGAATAATTATATTTGGAGTCTGCTTGCTTTCATGTCAGTCCACTAAATCCTTGTTTGTTTTTTAATTCAACAGAGCCCAAGCTGGAGGAGGTGGCCAAGTGAGCAGCCCTCAAACTGCGTCTGTCATTCAGAGTGATGAAAATAATTATTTAATAAAGCCCTTGGTTGAAAAATGGGTAGAATTTTCTCGTTTTTTTTTTTTATCCATCCATCATAATAAAATCCTTCTCCTGCTGGATAAAAAATGTCAGACACCCTCATCAAGAATAACATTTATGTGATATGTAAAATAACAGCTACAATACTGTAGCATTCAGCCTTTCAAGATGTGGTACGGTTTTAAACTGTACTCCGAAGGACTCATTTTTAAACGATTTTGTCTGACTGGTAAATCCTCACGCGTCACTGCAGAAGACGTTCATCGTATCTCCTGCAACAAGTGCAATCAGCTGTGTTGGGATAAGTGGAGAGAGAAAAAACACTCGTTTCACCAAGTAGATTTTTACCATCGGAATAAAAAAAATTGGTGGTGTTTTTTAAAAAAAAAAAAATTGAGCTAATTTCTTTCTACATCTGTAGCATATGTGTAATGACCACAGACATGAATTTCAACATTTCCCTGTAAGAAAAGAACAGTAGCCTGGTTAGTAATATTTCATAATGGAAATAAAGTGTGCTTGTTTGGTGTATATGAAGCATACTTTGAAATCTTCACTCAAATGTTTTTGTAAATTTAGATTGGATTTTTTTTTTTCATATGCTTAAAATAAATAAATAAATAAATTGGATTTTTTTTTTCATATGCTTAAAATAAATAAATAAATAAAATTTTGCACTTGCCAGCCTTGCTTTAGTAGGTTATCTAAATTGGATACTACAGACTTGTGCTGTAGAACTGCTGCTGTTATCATAAAGATTCTTGTGCTCATCTCAGGACTTGTATTCACGATATGCTCACACCGAACATCCTTTCACCACACTGTTAGACTTTATACTGTACAGTCGTAGAAGAGTAATGATTCCTAATCCCACGGTCCGGAGTCACCCAGAAGTAGATGGGTTCCCTTCCGAGTCTGGTTCCTCTGAAGGTTTTGTCCTCATGTCTCAGGGAGTTTTTGTCAGTGTTGCCTCTGCCTTACTCCTTGAGGATCTTGTTCTATATCTGGATTTCTGCATGCTTTTTGTGATGTGAATTTTCAGGGGTTCCCCGACTCTCCCCCTCCCCCTCCCCTCTCTACAGGAAAACATTAAATTACTGTCTGCAGCAATCAGATATAGGACCTACAGGTGCGGTGAATACAGATTAGGTGGGAAACAACCCAAATTCAGGAATTTCCAGGACAGACATTTCTGGATGACACAAAATGACATCTGTTCACATTCCTGGTTGAGAACTACAGGAGAGTAATGAAGAAGTGTTAAAAAAAAAAAAAGTGAAAAAAACCTCTCATTGATCCTCTCTGACCTTTAGAGCCCCAGGAAAAAGTTGTTTTAGCATTTGCTCTTTTAAATATTGATTAGGTTGTCTTCCTGAAGCTTCAGAAATACTTTATAGACACAGCTGATGACATTCTGTATTATAAAAAAGGACCATCATTAACACTCACATAAAAAAACAAAAACAATCATTTTTAATGCTGATAAAATATATAGCAAATCATTCATGCATTTCAACCTAAACAGTTACTGTACAATTAAAACGAAAAGATACAAATACACTCTTAATTACATACAGTAAAAGATCATCTCACTCGTGGGAGGCATTCTAGAAAGCTCAATTCTTGGTTCGTGACCAAGTTGTTTCTTCATGCAACCAGTGAATCGAACATCCTAGTAACGCTCCCTTAGCAAGGCACAGGGAGGTGCAGGGAACATCAAGTACATCAAATTCTGTAATAATTTTCTTTATAGTAATATATTTTAGGGAGGCTCACCCTTTAAATAAAATATAAAAATAAAAAAACTTCCAAAGTGTTGCACATTTCAGCTATGATTATGTTTGTGTACGTATTACATCCACCAGAGGGCAGAAGTGAGCAAAGAATGCAGAAGGGCAGTGGTCTAACACATTTTCAGTGGTTGGGTTCAATCCAGCACTACCACACCAAGTCTTTTTAGAGGATAGATATCCCCAGAACAGTCGTACATGAAGGGGACAAATTCAGATCTTCTTGTCCCATTCATATCCACAGTAACACTGAGAGTTGCACAAAGGGACGGTCTCCGGTTCCAAGGGCTGTAAATGCTGCATGGGTGTTTCTGATTTGAGGAAAGGTTAAAGCTTCTTACAGCATAAATGACTGTGTGTGTTTGAAGTCCTGAATCTGTGAAAGTTCAAAATTACAATTCAGATACTGACAACTAACAAATAATGCAAGTAATATCATTTGTAAATATGTGTATCTACACCAATACTATTCTAAATGTAACATTTCTATGTAGAATCACAAAGCGTGAGTTACAAAGGAAACCAGATAGAAACCAAACTGGCCGTGTTTAATGAAAAAAAAAATGACCCCATGTTATAATAATTTTACAAATTCCCCAAAAAAAAAATCAAGGCAGGCTGGATTTAGTTTTATTTTAAACAAATAAAGGTGTAAGAAAAGGCAGGAAGTCTAACCCCAACCCAAACCTAACCAACAAGTGTAACTTTCCACACAAAGTTCCATGCTAATAATTATGAATTTGCAAGTGAGACCATGTTGGAGTGGGGAAAAAAAGTTCTGGCATCTAATTTCTCTTCAAATAATTTGCATTTCGCAATACGCATACATTTATGTTCGAACAGTTTTGAACATTTCCCCTACCCTTTTTTTCTCTCCACCTTTTACACCCCTACTATATACTCTTTCTAGGTCTAAACACGTGTCTTCATAGTTTAATGTAAAAATATAGCTCGGAGCACTTAATACTCACATTTTGTGAAGGAGGTCCATAACCAGCATGGGGGCTATGGGGAAACAAATACACCACTTCAATGAAAAACAATAAATCTGTGAACAGTATTTTAGAGAATATAAATTGGCAGGATGCTGAAATAATGGCAAATTCCTCCAGAACAAACCCTTTGTGCTTAAAATAAAACACTATTGTCTTAAAAATAAAAGACTGTAGACCTAGACATTAACTTGTGTGTTTTAATCGGCTTATCGGTTTCCATTGGTCTCGTTTTCTTAGTTGTCCGTCCTTGGCCGGTGTTTCTATGAAAGTCTAACTCCATGGCTTGTTCTTGGCTTATTGACAAAATGGAGCACTTTTTTATTCAGGTTTATTATGCTGTGTTTGTTCATGATTATCTTTTATCTTTGGTGCAAATCTTAATTTTACTGCTAAGTCCTTATTCAGGCATTTCAGCTGTTACAGTACTCCTATCTCTCAATTATTTTCTTTCCATCAGTCACTCTGTCTAACTCACATGTCCTCTGATCTGTTGAGGTTCTGGCTGCTGATGTGAGCCACTCCATGACACTGTTGGATCCAGAATGACCTGCAATAAGGGGCCATGGGGGTAACAGGTCAGAGGTAACAGCTGGGGGCAACAGCACACTGTGCATCATGCTAATGTTTTACAGCCAATGAGTGTGTGTAATTGACTTTGGGAGGAAAAATGAACAAAGGGGATTAAGCAATCGCATGCAGACACTATACTATACTATACTATACTATACTATACTATACTATACTATACTATACTATACTATACTATACTATACTATACTATACTATACTACAGTCCTTGCAGATGGAAAGCCAAACACACTTCATGCTGCTAATAACAAGCCATTATTCACATGGACAGTGAAGCCAGTCGCATGTCTGTGATATATTTTCCACACTCTAGCAAATAAATACATCTCCAATAAGGAACCAAAGAACAGCACATGTGAATGAACTCCTTAAAAACGTTTTTAGATGTTAGATAAAGTCTGAAGTCTTTAGTTTGGTACATGGTAAAATACACACACACACACAACACAAAGTCAGATTGTATTCTTACCTTCCTCTGTGCCCTGTCATGAAGTGAGTAAGCCGCAACAAGGAAAGAAAAACAGAAAACAGGTTACAATCATGTTTCCTACAATTATTCAGCCAATTTAATAACAGAACTGTTTAGCGGCTTTTGCGTTATTTTAAATAAACTGGAAAAGGGGGTTTAATAGTTAATTATCAAGAAATTTCCATGCTAATAATTAGGAATTTAATAACCTCTATAAAAGCAGAAATTTTGACAGTTTGGTGTTTTGGAGCTCACAGGTGTTTGTCTACTTTGTGGCAAAAAGAAAGACATGAGCTATGACCTCAGAAAAGCTATTGTAGCTGCTCATCAATCTGGGAAGCGTTACAAGGCCATCTCCAAACAATTTGCCATTCTACAGTGAGAACGGTTGTTTACAAGTGGAGAGGTTTCAAGCCAGTTGCCAATCTTCCTAGGAATGGGCATCAGTCCACTGTCAGACCGTTTAATGCTCAGAGATATAAAGGAAAATCCAAGAGCTACATCATGTGACTTTCAGGCCTCTGTAAGCACATTAAATGTTTATGTTCATGACAGCACAATCAGAAAAACACTGAGCAAGTATGGGTTTTATCGAAGGATGGTTAGGAAAAAGGCTCTTCTCTCCAAAAGAATATGGCAGCATTGCTTTAGGTCTGTAAATCTGCATCTGAACAAACCACACATGTTCTGGAATAATATCCTTTGGACTGATGCGACCAAGGTGGAGAAGTTTGGTCATCATGCACAGTGCCATGTTTACAAGAACCCAGATAAATAAAAACATAGAATTCAAGCAGGGTGTACTTACTTTTTCCCATGACCGTACATTAATTAAGAGTATATTTTAAATGCTAAATCTAATATGACAATATGATGTGAGTATCACAGTACACAGTGCCCTCCAGTAATACTGGCACCCTTGATAAATATGAGCAAAGAAGGCCATGAAAAATTGTCTTTATTGTTTAACCTTTTGATCTTTTGTTCAAAGAATTCACAAAAATACTCTGCTTTCATGGATTTCAAACAATTGCAAACAAAACACAGATTTATGAAAAAAAAATCTTTGTTAAATATAGCTGTGTGACAATTATTGGCACCCCTATGAATTCAAATAACAAACATATATTTGAAGTACATTCCCAATGATATTAAAAATAAAAAATTGTACATCTTGTTGACTAGAAACAGAAAATTGTTCAACCATGACTTTCTGTTTCACAGGGGTATAAATATGAGGTAACACATAGGCCAAATTCCCTTAGTTCATAAAAATGGGTGAGACCAAGGAATATAGCTGTGATGTGCAGCAAAAGGTTGTTGAGCTTCACAAAATGGGGCGTGTCTATAAGAAAACAGCACAAGCATTGAAAACGCCCATTTCACCATCAGGGCAATAATTAAGACGTTCCAGTCAACTGGAGATGTTATGAATCAACCTGGAATTGGACGTGTGTCTATATCGTCTCAACACACTGTGAAGAGGACGGTTCGAGTGGATAAAAAATCTCCAAGTATCACAGCTGGAGAATTGCAGAAGTTAGTTGTGTCTTGGGGTCAGAAAGTCTCCAAAACTACAATCTGAAGTCACCGACATCACCACAAGTGGTTTGGAAGAGTTTAAAGAAAAAAGCCTCCACTCTCATCCAGAAACAAACTCGAGCGTCTTCAGTTTGCAGACACTACTGGAACTTCAAATGGGATCGGGTTCTACGGTCAGATGAAACCAAAATAGAGCTTTTTGGTAATAAACACCAGAGGTGTTTTCTCCATATTTTGAGATACTGGATATTTGACTTCCGTGAGCTGTAAGCTGTAATCATCAAGTTTAAAACAAAAAAGGCTTGCAATATTTCACTTTAGGTTTAATGAATCTAGACTATATGAAAGTTATAGAAATATATTAATTAAATTATGGAAAAATTTAACTTTTCCATGATAACATTTTTTGAGATGCACCCATATATATATATATATATATATATATATATATATATATATATATATATATATATATATATATATATATATATATATATATATATATACATGGTCTAAATAAATTTCAGTGTGCAGCCACATAGACATTTGAAACACATTCAGTCAATTAGCTAATATTGTGAAGAATGCAAAAACTGTAATCACTTCCTTAGGTCAAATAATTATGCAACCATGTGAGCTATATAATGTATGTGTGCAGTAAAAAATCAGATTTTGTAAACTTACGGTTAAAGTAGCCTTGTCGGTGGGCATAACAGACCCCAAGAGTGCATAAAGTTATGATCAGGCAAAAAATGACAATCCCGGCTACAATCCCTGGAACATTTAGATCATCTAGGACAGTGGGATGAGAAAAGAGAGCACTGCAAAATAACTCATGGAAATATAAGCTGAAAACTATGTGTAAAGTAAACATAAGGGATATGTATTTGGTCATGTTTAATGGTCTTACACACACAGAAGCATGCACTTACCAACCGTCATGTGATTTCCGACACAGCTCTTTGGCTTTCCAACCCGATTGTTGGCCTCACAGTGGTACAGTCCTGAGTCAGCTATGGTAACTGCATGAAATGTCTATTCAAAAGAAAGAACATTAATATGTTAATAACAAATATTGAATAGTCCAACCTAATTTGTACTGAGGGCTGTTTGGGTGCTTGTCTGTGTGCATGTGTTGGAAATGTCAGGGTCAAGTCGGTGTTTATTTAGCAAGATTAGTCCTGTCTGTCAAAATCAATTTGTCACTCTGGCTCTCTAAGTCTGTTTAAGCTTACTTTGTAACAGAGATTTAACTGGACTCGGAATTCTTAACAGGTTAATTAGATGTAGGTGACAAGAGTAGGGGACACAATCTAATTATGTGTAGGACTTGCATTTACAGTATAACTGATTTGTCCCTTTGTGCATAATGAATGACCACAGAGGAACATTACTGTGTCAGCTTTATAGTTGCGATATAGTTCCTAATGGAATTGATCAAAATACTATAATGGTACAATGATGATTGATGCCATTTCCCTAATCTGTGGCATAAATACAGTGATATCATTAATAAGAAAGAAATAATTTTATCAAGAAAGCCAATTTGGCTGTTTTCTCTCACCATCAATCTGATATCCAATCTGTGAGCTTACAGTGGATATAAAAAGTCTAAACACGCCTGTTAAAATGACAGGTTTTTGTGATGTAAAAAAAAAATGAAACCAAGTTAAATCATGTCAGAACCTTTTTCACCTTTATTGTGAAATTGCAACACATAAATATGAAGTGAGAAACATCCAGAAATGTTTTTTGGGGGAATAAAAAGAAAAAGAAAAAAAATGTCTAATACACAGCTTGCATAAGTGTGCACACACTTTTTAAATTGGGAATGTGTCAGTGTTCAGAAACAACCAATCACATTCAAACTCATGTTAAATACTAATTAGTGTACACCTGCCATCAATTAAAGTGACTGATTACCCCCACGAGTACTGGATCTCATTGTTGAAAAATATCAATCAGGAGAGGGTTACAAAAAAATTTCTAAGGCATTGGGTATAGTATGGAACACTATAAAGACAATAATCAACAAGTGGAGAAAATATGGTGGACAGTGATGCTACTAAGAACAGGACATCTCTCTAAAATTGATGAGAAGATCAGGAGAAAACTACAGATTAGATAGATTAAAAATAAATCCAATCTCCCAAAACTATGTGGAATAATGTGTTATGGTCTGATGAGACCAAAGTTGAACATTTTGGCCATAATACCAAAAGATATCATCACATCACCAAAAGAACACCATAACCACGGTGAAGCATGGGGGTGGCAGCATCATACTTTGGGGCTGTTTTTCTTCAGCTGGAACTGGGGCTTTAATCAGGGTGGAGGGAACAATGAACAGCTCCAAATACCAGTTAATCTTGACACAAAACCATAAGACTTCTGCCCAATCATTTAAGATGAAGAGGAATTTCAGCTTTCAGCATGACAACGAGCCAAAGCAAACCTCCAGATCGACAAAGGAACGACTTCACCAAAACAAGATGAAGGATTTGGAACATCCTGTGCACAGGAG
This sequence comes from Ictalurus punctatus, assembly GCF_001660625.3. Lineage (NCBI taxonomy): Eukaryota > Metazoa > Chordata > Actinopteri > Siluriformes > Ictaluridae > Ictalurus > Ictalurus punctatus. The sequence goes on from NC_030441.2 coordinate 7,474,977, forward strand.
ACACCCTTACAATTTGAGTTAGAATACTTTTGCAAGGAAGAAAGTCAAGACGTGCCAAACTGATTGACTCTTACCCAAAAAAATGTTGTGAATGTTGTGATAAAATCTAAAAGTGCATCAACTAAGTATTAGTTTAGGGGTGTGCAACCAGGTTAGTGTACATTTTTTATTTTTTATTTTTTATTTTTCCCCCCTAAAATGATTCTTACTGTTTTTCACTTTAATTAATAGGTTCAAATTTCACAGTAAAGTTAGAAAATGTTCTGACATTTTGGGTTCATTTTTTACACCACAAAAACCTGCCATTTTAACAGGTGTGTGTAGACTTTTTATATCCACTATTCAGAACATCCATATATTCAGAACAGGGTAAATAGTGCTTTCCTCCAAGTGTGTTATGCTGCCCTGTGACAGAGCACGTGCGGTAGTTAGAAAAGATGTGAAGATTGGCTTCACATGTCTCAGAGGAAGCATGTGGTTGCCCCATCCTTCTAACTGGACACATGTAATGTATATAAATATTGTATACATAATGGTTGGACTCACAAGAATGCCTGTCTCCTTGTTGACAGAGTAAGTGGCATTGGTATGGCGCGGTGGAAAGACAGGCGTCTTGTCTTTGTACCAGGTGTAGTTTGCAGGAGGAATACTGTACTTGTCCCTACAGCGCAACGCCACTCTAGATCCGGTCAGCGCAGAGCTCGGGATCTCACAGGACGGGATGTGTGGAGGTACTGAGGCAGAGGAAGCAAAGCATATTGAGCAAAACGAATAATCCACCGGACCACATGCAAACTTTATATGAATTCTAACACAAATCTGTAAGAGTTTGCAATCCGGAGATGCTAGCGAATGATGGTGAAGAAAATATAAGTGAGAATAAAGAGTAAACCAATCACACAAATGGAGTCTCCTACCCAACACATTTAGAGTGAGAATGGTCTCTCCCAGCTGGACATCGTCAGCAGCAGCGCTGACCTCACAGCGATATTCTCCATCATCCTTCAGTGTCACCTTCTGTAATGTTATTGTTGCCCCTTCCATCTTTGCACGTCCCATATAAAATTCTGTGAAACAAAAGCTATGATGATTACACGTTCATACCCTTCATAGCCAAAAGACACCTGACCATCATAACCATACAGTATGTGGGCCTTCCAAAAACAGTTGCTACACATTTATCTAAAATGCTTTATCCTAAACTGTTCCAGCATGGCAATTCTCCTGCACATAAATGGACATCCATAAACACATGGTTGCCAACGTTGGTGTGGAATAGCTCGAGTGGTCTGCATACTGTCCTGACCTCAACCCCACTGAATATGCACCAGGCCGCCTCACCCAACATCAGTGCCTGAAATTACTAATGCTCTTGTGGCAGAATTTCCCCTGAGGGTTGAATAAAGTACATCCATCCATCCTTCTATCCCAACAACCACAATCCAAAATCTAGTGGAAAGCTTTCACAGAAGACTGGAGGCTGTTATAGCAGCAGAAAAGGACCAACTCCATAATAATCTGAAAACTAAAAGAATTTTTCATATTGTTTTCTCTAACTCAAACTATTTGGCCATAATGGTACATTCTGATACATTTAAGCAGTAATCACACAGTTGTCTAGATATAACATAGATTCACCTGCGAAGCTGCCATTAAAGTAGACAAAGGAGGTGCCTTTTTCTTCCATTTTCTTCCACTCGATGCGAGGATTCTGATCTTTCTCTGTCTTAAACTCACAGGAAAGCTTGGCCTCTACAATGGACACCAAATATGAGAAGAAATATCGAATAATATCAATAATATCAATAATAATAACTGATTGGGTAGAGATGTGTGTTACATTGTGTCTCATTTCTTACCAAACTTCACTCACCTGAGTGTTCCTCCACTTTGACTATGCGGCTGGAGGTGGAGACCGTGACGGGGGTAACAGGAACACCTAACATAGAGACAATCAACAAAGTTTTCCTTTCAGGAAAAGGAAACAGGTGTAGCCCTTCCTCCCTGCTGACTGGATTATGCATCACACAACCATTGTTCATCATCCTGTTTCTGCTCGTAGGTTATTTGTCATATCATCAAGCCACCATTCGCCATTCGGTTGTCATGCTTCACATTGCAGTATATTGCCATACAGTATTGTCTTGAAATTAATGTTTCATGTTCCAAATACAGCACCTTGACGTCTTTGTTAGTTATAAATACAGATAAAGCGTGAAATCTATATTCAGTAGGAGACTGCAGCTATACAATCTTCAAAGCAGCTTGGGTTTAGCCTATTCTTCATAATTTATTAGAGCAGGTCTGTATTGTTAATTCCCATTCCCAAAGCAATTCTGATTAACCCTGCCCACTCCAGCAGTTATTTTTGGTTGACTTACATATCCCAAATTCCCAAGTCAATACTTTGACTTCTATATCCCAAAATATATTTTAAAAAAGTATACACAAAAGATGTAGTAAACATATTCCGAAGCACCCCATGAGCACTGCACTGTGTCCAATACGCTGTTAATGAACGAGGTCTTTCTTTGTCACACAAGCTTCGTATCTGACCGCCCACTCTTGCCTGTACGATAGTAAAAATGAATTGTGAATAGAAATGGAGTTTCTTAAATAGTACCAAAAATATGTTGCTGACTCCTTGTGTAAATAAGACTATAAGAAAGACTAGTGCAGGTGAGTCTGGGTAATGTGTTGTTTTATTGTTTGTTTGTTTTAAAAAAAAAAAAAAAAAAAAAAGATGCAGATATGCAGCTGAGCTTAATCTCATACATACTATGCAACACTGCATAAGCGTCACATTGAGCTACTGTCACTCTAATTAACCCTAGAGGACATGATTCCTTGTTTACAGAGATCGGAAATCTAATCAAATGGGGGAAATTAAAAGATCACTGATTGGTGGTTGTCTGATTCATAGCTCAGTCTATTTTCAGGAGAGCAGCTTCCTGTTAGGAAACTGTAAATGCTCCCTATTTGTTTCTGGCTGTCACTAATTAGGCTTCTGTGGTGGTGTTACACTTCAAATTCATGTATAATGTGGTGTTTCCTGCCTCTGGTATCAGTTTCACTTCCTTTTTAGTGATGATGACAAATAGGCACAAATGTCAGTGTCACTGTTGGAAGGAATTTTTTCAGTAGGCAAGAATAGTAAGGCAACAAATTCATCTCTCAGAACAAAAGGGCTGTACCATCAAGGACATTTTTAGTATCTATACACAGTATGTGTCATTCACATAGGAAAGTGAATATAGTAAAGTATCCTCTCAAATCTCTAAATGTTCAACTGTGATCTGTAAGGTCTAGTCTTATTCTAAATGGAATAGCACTATTTCTTGTGGATGAACAGATTTAGTGCTCTGTTTAAAATGATTATACAAAATGTATGTTTGTAATAAAATTACACCAATAAGGATTAAATTAAGCACAGTTTAGAGCTAATCTAGGATTTGTTGATCTGGGCTTTATTTTAAATCGAGTTGTGTTGCACCACTTCATTTTAAGCACAGATTAACAAATCGGGGATTAGAATTCTAACCTGCGATTAAAACCTACGTTCATGATTCATTTCCTCCATCATGATTGATTCGCCGTGGACGACACCGCAGCAGTGCGTGTGGATTTCATAAACGTGGAAAAACTGAATTCTCCAGTGTAACTGAACGGCACCAATGTAAGGGATCGTGAACTTTAAACTTTGAATTAAATAAAAATTAAGCTGTCGTTATGAACCGCTCATTCACATGGACAAACTTAAAGAAAAATAATTACAAATCTGAGTTTAAAGTGATGGAGCAGCAAGATTAGAGTTAATCCAGGTTTATTGTGAAATTAAATCCAGGATTAACGTGATGGTTTAAATGCAAGCCTGCTTATTTTTAAACAAGGTTTAAAGTTTGGTGCAACAGAATTATTAGATAAACCTTGATTTAATCTAGATTTAAGCTTAATCCTTATTGGTGCAACATCAAATATTTTAAAGTGACCTACATGATGTGAAAGTGATACTTGTTAGTTCTAGGCATCATACCTCATCTTTTCATTGTGGGCTTTCAGAAAGCTTGGCCACCATCAAGGAATAGTAAAAATATCACTTCAAAAACAGATGCTATGTTTGAGACAGATGTTATACCTGCAGGGCAAACTACCAGTTTGTTCTTGTTCATGTGCTTGTTCTGACATGTTATTGTTTTTCGATGGAAACAATCTACACAGGGATTTTATGAGGTGAAGTTTATTTATCATGTTTGTAAGGAGTTTCCAGTGTCTGCACTTTGTTACAGGCAGAGGTAAAGCTGTTCCTTTAAGTTCTCAGACATGGGAAAGTCTTCAGAACAGATGAAAAGACAGCTGTTATAATGTAAGTGATAGCAGGAACTAACTTGTTTTGCTGATGTTAATAAGTAAACAGTTGTTAACGTTGGCAAATTGCTGTGATATAAAAGGAATAAAACACTTCATGGTGTGCTGTTACTGGAAAATAATCAAATACAGGGTGTTGTGATGCAGCCTGACATGAAGCCACATTGCTGGTAGGAGGATTGCCTACATTCATTTCCCCTTGGATTCAATAAAGTGTTATAACAGTCTTTGAGTCTTCAAATATAGCGGCATGAGATAACTGCACCAACTTATCTCTGTATCTGTGTAGTTTCTCCTCTGAGATATAGAATGGTTACATTTAAAAATACAATTTTATTAACCTTATATCCTGTACAATTCTCCTTTATTTCAGACTGATATAGAACCAGTTTACTCCACACAGGGTGGGTTGCACCAATAAGGATTAAGCTTAAATCTAGATTAAATCAAGGTTTATCTAATAATTCCGTTGCACCAAACTTTAAACCTTGTTTAAAAATAAGCAGGCTTGCATTTAAACCATCACGTTAATCCTGGATTTAATTTCACAATAAACCTGGATTAACTCTAATCTTGCTGCTCCATCACTTTAAACTCAGATTGGTAATTATTTTTATTTAAATTTGTCCATGTGAATGAGCGGTTCATAACGGCAGCTTAATTTTTATTTAATTCAAAGTTTAAAGTTCACGATCCCTTACATTGGTGCTGTTCAGTTACACTGGAGAAGTCATATATTTCCACATTTGATTGATTCACATGGCGAATCAATCATGATGGAGGAAATGAATCGTGAACGTAGGTTTTAATCGCAGGTTAGAATTCTAATCCCCGATCTGTTAATCTGTGCTGAAAATGAAGTGATGCAACACAACTCGATAAATTAAAATAAAGCCCAGATCAACAAATCCTAGATTAGCTCTAAACTGTGCTTAATTTAATCCTTATTGGTGCAACCCACCCACAAAGCCTAAACGTCATTCCCGAAGAGAAGCTCCCAAAACAGCTTGGAAGCAAAGTTGGGCATTTTATCAACAAAGCTTTATGTCAGCCTTGTAGTAGGCATATTATAATTTCACTTTTCTTTTGAGCTATATTGTAACAACCTGGCAAGAACACATGACGATACTCAGAGAAGGAAAGCAAGAAATAGAGAAAGCTATTGTATGAGGCAATCCAGTGGATGGTGGGCATTCACATGGACATCCTGACAAAAGAAGGAGATAAGAAGGTGGTGAGGACAAGTGGGACATGCTATCCACACTTCCTCTTAACATTCCTGATGAATCTCCAACAGCCAACACACACACACACATTAAAAGACTTATAAAGCCAGCATATATTAGATGCTAGCTCACTTTGTCCAAGTAACACAAAAGCACTCAAGGAAACTTTCACTAAAGGGCAGGGACAGAGTTAAAGCTATAACACTACATAAAGGGAAAAATCTAGTTCTATTTTCATTCATTCATTCATCTTTAATAATCATGTTATCATCATACAAAGCCACTGAGCATGAGGGGGGAATATACCCTGAATGGGATGCCAGTCCATCATTCACACACATATTCACACAGTAAAATATTTAGAGGCAATTTATTGTAGCCAGTCCACCTCCTGACATCATTTTGGGACACAAACAAGGGGAGACCATGTGAAACTCCACACAGAGAGTAACACGAGATCATGATCAAACCAGCGATCCTGGACCTGTGAGATGGCAACGGTACTCACCACACCACCTTGCAGCCCTAAATCATTTTTATGTACGTGTGTTTGTGGCAAAATTTGTTAAATATTGTACTATTTATCAACTTAATATTATACACATTTTTATAATTAAAATATATTATTGTATCTTAAGGTCTGAGATGTCATAAATATACATACTACTGCTAGTTCATCATTACACAGAGGGAAATCATTTCATGGCAAGTTATAAATATTCTCATGTAAATCACTTGGCAAGTGGTAAGAAAGAGTGACAGAGAGAGAATACAAAGGTTCTCTGTGTGTATGTAATTCTGCACTCGTCAGAGGGAACAGCTGGCTCAGACGGGTGGCTCTGGTACAGAGAGCCCCGCCTTTATACACACACACACACACACACACACACACACACACACACACACACACATACTCAAACAGCTAATAGTTCACCCTCCGTTTGTCTTTGTCACATACATCTGAATCATCTGAAGAGCAGAAACAGAAGCACACCCTTGTGTATTTGTATTCTATATCATAACTTTCATATTAATTGCACAGAACAGAGAAAGTCAAACACAACAAAGTCAAAGTCAACAAAGCAGAAGCAAGCATTATCAACTACATCATAAACACCACGGTTGAACTTGCTAAGTTTAATAACTACATAGCCACATATAAAATCATGGACATTGACTAAACACCTACAGGATATCAGACTCGATGGACTCATATGAACACATTGTGTTTTTACTGTTAAATTCTGTGGATTATAAATTTATATATATATATATATATATATATATATATATATATATATATATATATATATATATATATAGATAGATAGATAGATAGATAGATAGATAGATAGATAGATAGATAGATAATCCATTTTAAGATTCAAAAGTTCTTTAAAAACTCTTCTCTTCAGATTTGCATATTCTCTGTGACATGGTTACATAATGCTTAATTATAATATGTGTTTTATTTATAATATTGTATAATGTATATATATATATATATATATATATATATGTATGTATATATATATATATATATATATATATATATATATATATATATATATATATATATGTATAATTGTATATATATAATATCATGGTTTAGTGTTAATGGTATTTGCATGTTGTATTTGTGAAGTGACCTTGGGTGTCGTGAAAGGTGCTTTTTAAAAATTAAAATGTATTATTATTATTATTATTATTATTATTATTATTATTATTATTATTATTATACACTACTGGTCAAAAGTATGTGAACACTTGACTGAAATGTTTCTCATGCTATTAAAAAGCTTTTGATCTGAAGGTGTGTGATTAAATGTGTGAAATCGGTGCTGTAGACTAAATATAATCGTGCCGACCTACTCATTTCTTTCATTCGATAACTAACATTTTGTTTACAAAAAAATATTTTATTAAACGGAGGACTCTGAGTGAAATGAGTGAAAACTCTGAGTGAAAACTCCTTTAATACTGTTTAAAAATCATCTCGGGGAAATTCCTCAAGAAATCAGTTGAGAAAACGCCAAGAATACATTTCGGGAAATTCTAGGCAAAAAGGGCGTCGACTCTGAAGATGATAGAATACTAAATTATTTTGGATTATTTTGGATTTTTTATCACAACATAATTCCCATAGTTCCATCTGTGAGTTAGTTCCATCTCCAGAGTTTTGATGACTTTCTTATTATTCTGAAATGTGGAGGAAAAATAAAGAAAAAATAAAGAATGAGTGTGTCTTTTGATTGGTAGTGTAAATAAATATATATACATATGGACACATCACTATTTTCTGATTACACTGTGACCCCTCACACTGGCTCTCGCACTACAAACTGGCTTTCTACTTTTTCCCTCCTATGATATAAAGATGCGTGCTGTTCTCTATTACCAACACGTGCTGCAGTAGTGATAAGTCCTCAGTTTGATGTCTTTACTGATATAATAGGACAATACATTTCTGTTACTGTTTTGTTTCCTGACATTTCTGAAAGCACAGTCAGTGTAAATGATCCAGCACATGCTAAATTCAATGTCCCTACAACTATTGGGCATTGGCTATTCAATTACTGATGTGCCATTAATTTTTCCCCCTGTTTAGTAATGTGAACCGTGCAACAAAATATTTTGTACATGCTACGACATATTCATCTGTTCTGTTGGGGATCAACCTTGTGTATTGTTTGTATATTTATATCAGCACTGTATTAGCAGTGTGTGTTGTGTGTGCAGTAATCCAAATAATAGATAGTCAGTATGATAGTCACATACTTACCTGATCCCCTTTCAAAACAATGAAACCTTTCCTGGAGTGTAGGCTAATTAAAGGTTCTGCATTTAATTGTTACTGAATGATTACATTTCATTTATCAAATTATTTATTTACTGAAGGATCTTGGGATAAATTCGCACCTTTAATATCTGTATACCATGTTGATATTTCTGTAAAGCTGCTTTGAGACAATGTCTATTGTAAAAAGCGCTATACAAATAAAATTGAATTGAATTGAATTGAATTGAAGGATCTTTTTCCCCACTCATGAATAGCTGAATGTAAAACTCCCACTTTAAAAAAAAAAAAAAACCCAAAACAAAACTTGTATTTTCACGTATTATTATTACTTTTTTTTTTTTTTAAACAGAAACATATTTCTATAATTTATTTATTATATTTATTTAATTTCATGTGAATATGTTATGTGTGTTTTAAGGAAGGAGGTGAAAAAGCATACCCTTTCACTAATGTGTTTTTATTTTCTGACCAGGCTACACAATCAGCCACTTCCTAAGCAGCCTACAAGTTAATTCCATTGTCAAAGCCTTAAGAAGAGCAGATGGGTGAAAAGTCAGGCTACTTACTCTGTAGTAACAGTGGTAAAAGTACAGGCAGGAAAACAGCAATCTTCATTTTTATCCTGATTTAAATGTGTGTTGCCAAAGAAGTATTAGAGCTTAGTAGGATAACTGGAGTTCTGAGCTGTCCAAGAGTTGATAATGTTTTCCAATCTCCAAACAGGTGTGTGTGTGTGTGTGTGTGTGTGTACACCAGACAGGTCCTTTTAATCCGAGGCACGACTTGCGCTTTCTCCTGTCTTGTATCCCAGTACCCTGTTAACTCTCTTAGGCTCAGACACGCTCTCTGTATGGTAGACCAAAAGGGTCAATGCACTAAAGAGACACCAGCGACGTGTTTAGAAATGACATGTTAACTGGGGGTGACTTAGTGGTTAGTTTGCCTCGCACCTCCAGGGTTGGGGGTTCGATTCCCGCTTCTGCCCTGTGTGCACAGAGCTTGCATGTTTTCCACATGCTTCGGGGGTTTCCTCCGGGTACTCTGGCTTCCTCCACCAGTCCAAAGATGTGCATTTTAGGCTGAGTCGCATTACCAGATTGTACACTAGATTGTATGTAGTGTGTGAATGGGTGTTGAGTGTGTGTGGGATTGTGCCCTGCATTGGGTCGGCACCCCGACCAGGGTGTCCCCCACCTTGTGCCCAGAGTTCCCTGGGATAGGCTCCAGGCTCCCCGCGACCCTGTGAAGGATAAGCGGAAGAGAAAATGGATGGCTGGATGTCCCCATTTTACATATGAATAGGCTAAATGGCTTTATGGTTTTGAACCTTTTGGTTTTCCACAACTCTCCACTCATCTCTCACTGCCACTCGGCATTGAGGAAGGAAGGAGTGAGGGCAAGAGGGAGAGTTACAATTTCATCCTGAACTTTCCATGAAACTGCCTTCTAGATATGTTCAGCAACATTGTTGCCTCAATACATGAGACTTCCGTCATAACCTTACTTCAGCCGTACGGTGATTCCTTAGAACAGCTGGAAATTGACTTTATTCAAGAGAAAATGTATTAATGAGAAACACACACAGTTGTATAGAATGTTTCTGTATGCTGTAGTATTACAATTTCCCTTCACTGGAACTAAGAAGCCCAAACAAGCATGACAATACCCCTGTGCACAAAGCAAGCTGGAATGGGATGTTCAAAAAGTCCATATGGATGTGATGGTCAGGTTTCCACATACTTTTGGCCATTTGTAATGTCTTTATAGGTCTTTATGTATGTAAGATGAAAAGATGAACATGTTAGACCTGCTGACCTT